>NC_059221.1:40376251-40501251 GCF_020615455.1 Coregonus clupeaformis
GTGTGTGTGTGTGTGTGTGTGACGAATTCCAAGGTCCCCAAACTCAGTCCCACCCAGCACAATCACAACTACATCTCATTATCAGCTCTAGAACCCTGTGATCTGACTGTCAAGCATTTTGTGAGTGTGTGAGTGTGTGTGTGCACGTGTGACTGTGCGTATGTGAGTGTGTGTGTGTGAGTGCATTTGGTCCTCTCTTCCTCCTCAGTGTAATCTCTTGATTTGTAGGATTGACCCCACTTAATTCAAAGGAACAGAATCGCTGTGACAGCAACACTGAATGGAATTGCAATGCACTACACCTGCTCTAATCAGTTTAGGGATAACCTCCTTCCCACCGGAGAGACAAAGGGGGGGGGGGGGTGCAATGTGCAGATAAAATGTCTGTGTACAACGTAAGGACAAAGCACACATGAGAATACTGTACTATGTACACTAAATCTCTTTCTCTCTCCCGCTCTCTTTATCGCTCTCTCTCTCTTTTTCTCTCTCTCTTTCTCTCTCTCTTTCTCGCCCTCTGTGAAGCTGAGACTCATGGCTGTCTATAAAAGGCTGCTTGCTGTTGTGATCCAGACCCATGGCTGTCTCTATAAAAGGCTGCTTGCTGTTGTGATCCAGACCCATGGCTGTCTCTATAAAAGGCTGCTTGCTGTTGTGATCCAGACCCATGGCTGTCTCTATAAAAGGCTGCTTGCTGTTGTGTTCAAGCCCCCCCCACACACACACACTGTATGATCAAGCTGAAGTTTGAACAGTGTATTCATGTAAACTTAACTTCATAACTTCATTGGATCTGCACTATAACCTCAGCTAATTGACCATTTTTTTCATCTCCAGTTACTATTGCAGAACAAACATAATCTCTTACCAAGATCAATGTCAAAGCAATATTTCCCTGAGTTAACGCTAAAGACATGTGTTTTGCAATGATACAAGTAGCTTTGTAAATAGGCTACACACTGCATCATTCGCTGTCTCCTCTGAGAACAGTTCTAATTGCAAAGTACAAAAAAATCATTAAGTATTTTCAAGGGACAACTAATCTCTCTGTGGAGTGGAACACTGCCAGAAAGGCTGGATGTCTCTAGTCTAGTGAACACGATGATGTAAATGTGGAATTGCTGCAATGTAGTTTTTTTGGGGGGGGGTTCACGGCCACAGTGGACACTTCATCATGGCCTGTGCCAAGAAGATGAAGAAGAGGATATGCTGTGTCCGCTGACCGATCTACAGGGAACCATCCAGTCTGTTCTGTTGTCCAGACAAAGTTCCCGAATTCAGGAACTGAACTGGATTTTGGTGCTGGTTCTAAATGGTTATACCAAATGATTCACTCAGGAACGTTTACCATCGAAAAAATGGTCTACTTAATTGGGAGTGTCTCCCATAGACACCAATGCAACAGCAGCTGCGTCGAGAAGGATGTAATTGCAGACCGCAATTAGGGGCGTTTCCTGATATAAACGTTTCTTGATGTCAAGTTACACACATTGATGCTCGCCATTGGTCCGTGGCTGTTTCTTTCGCGTTGGGGACAACAGTTGTTGACAACTGTAGCATTGTAGCTAAGCCTAACACAAACCTTTTTCCTAACCTTAACCTCATTCATCTAACCTGCCACATCAGTTATCCTAATCTGCCACATCAGTTATCCTAACCTGCCACATCAGTTATCCTAACCTGCCACATCAGTTATCCTAACCTGCCACATCAGTTATCCTAACCTGCCACATCAGTTATCCTAACCTGTCACATCAGTTATCCTAACCTGCCACATCAGTTATCCTAACCTGCCACATCAGTTATCCTAACCTGCCACATTAGTTATCCTAACCTGCCACATCAGTTATCCTAACCTGCCACATCAGTTATCCTAACCTGCCACATCAGTTATCCTAACCTGCCACATCAGTTATCCTAACCTGCCACATCAGTTATCCTAACCTGCCACATCAGTTATCCTAACCTGCCACATCAGTTATCCTAACCTGCCACATCAGTTATCCTAACGTGCCACATCAGTTATCCTAACCTGCTATGTAAACAAATCATCTGTGTTGAGAACACTGGAACTGACCAACGGCAGGTATCAATGGACTGACCAATGGCAGGCACCAATGGGCATTTCCTGATAGCAAGGAACGCCCACATCAAGAAACGCCACAAATTGCAGTCTGCAATTACACCATATTGGCTGGGTCTGGTCTACTTAGTTCATTGACTTTCATTGAACCAGAGTCAGCGAGTTTCTTCCTCTTCAGTCTCTGCTTTTGCTATACGCTGTTAATGGGAATGTCTGACATTCAACTTCACGTGACCAAACCAAATGTCAATTTCGCCCACTTGTTAAGAAATTCACCTTACGCCCAAGGGGAGGGGGCTAGGGAGGTGATTGGTCAGTACGCAGAAGCAGAGATTGACTGGTTGACTTGCCGATAAACACCGAGGTCAGAGCAGGAGCACTCAAGAGCAGGGCCTTCATTACAGTTGCACCTATCTTCAGCATTGTAGGCTATTTCTGATGGTTCTGATTCATTTTTTAATGTTTTAATTTTAGTCATTTAGCATACGCTCTTATCCAGAGCGACTGGATACAGTAGTAGTGAGTGCATACATTTGTAATGTGTTCTTGACTCCCCCTGCTGTAATGTGTTCTTGACTCTCCCTTGGGCTAGTGCGGTGGAGGAGATCTTCGTGGGCTATACTCAGCCTTATCTCAGGGTAGTAAGTTGGTCTGTTGATATCCCCCCCCCCCCCTCTCTCTCTACCGCACCTGCTGTCTCGACCTCTGAATGCTCAGCTATGAAAAGCCAACTGACATTTACTCCTGAGGTGCTGTCCTGTTGCACCTTCTACAACCACTGTGATTATTATTTGACCCTGCTGGTCATCTATGAACGTTTGAACATCTCGAAGAACGATCTGGCCTTAATGGCCATGTACTCTTATAATCTCCACCTGGCACAGCCAGAAGAGGACTGGCCACCCCTCAGAGCCTGGTTCCTCTCTAGGTTTCTTCCTAGGTTCCTGCCTTTCTAGGGAGTTTTTCCTAGCCACCGTGCTTCTATATCTGCATTGCTTGCTGTTTGGGGTTTTAGACTGGGTTCTGTATAAGCACTTTGTGACATCTGCTGATGTAAAATGGCTTATAAATACATTTGATTTGATTTGTTCTTGACTCCCCTGCTGTAATGTGTTCTTGACTCCCATTGCTGTAATGTGTTCTTGACTCCCATTGCTGTAATGTGTGCCAGACTCCCCATGTTGTAATGTGTTCTGGATGATTCCCCCTGTTGTAATGTGTTCTGGATGATTCCCCCTGCTGTAATGTGTTCTGGATGATTCCCCCTGCTGTAATGTGTTCTGGATGATTCCCCCTGCTGTAATGTGTTCTGGATGATTCCCCCTGCTGTAATGTGTTCTGGATGATTCCCCCTGCTGTAATGTGTTCTGGATGATTCCCCCTGCTGTAATGTGTTCTGGACGATTCCCCCTGCTGTAATGTGTTCTGGACGATTCCCCCTGCTGTAATGTGTTCTGGACGATTCCCCCTGCTGTAATGTGTTCTGGACTCCCCCTGCTGGGAAAAAGCTGATATAACAATTATTAGACTTCATTCACCACATACACAGTATAAACCTCAAAATCACAATAGCTCATGCTAAACAAACAAGTAGTCATAAATACAGAAGATTGGCAATAGTGGATCTTAAAAGGCAAAGCCAGAGGTCTTGGTTAATATGATGCATGAGTGAGCACTATTTATGAAGCATTGGATCATCGCTGTAAGCAATCCCTCACTTTTAACGCAGGGCATTTTACACACCAGGTAATGCATATGAAAGCCCGGCCCTCGTAAAGCATACCTTGTATTCTTCCCTTCGTTGCTCCATCTCGTTTTTTTTTACACCCCTGAAACAATAACCAAAGTGGTTGTCATCGCTCGCATAAATCCGAACTAAGAAAGGCCTGCTTAGGTAGCAGCAGCTTTTATAGAAAGGTGTGGTGCGTGTGCATGTCAGTCTACCTCCTGTACATTGGCCGACTGTCCTCCAAGTCTTCAGACATTTGTGAGGTGAAAGGATGGATCTGAAGCCTGTAGCTGGAAAATCCAACTCATTAATTCTGCTGCTCCTCAGAAATTACTTAATTATAGCAGCAAACCTTTAGCACTGCAGATAATTGCCTTTCCTGTATACATAGAATGATTTTCCGTTCAGCTCGCTCTTTCTTTTTGGCCCACCGTCTCAGCCCAGATAGTTCATTCGTATCGAATCATCAGAATATCATAATGCAACCATGATGAATGCTAACTGGACAGGGACTCCTGCTTTGATTAATGAGAACGCTATCCTGGTTCACTATTATAAACCAGGAGCCTTACCACCATGCAAGACCCCAGCTAACTAGTAAGGGGACATTAGTCACATCTAACCAGAGCCATTCTGCACAACACAAAGTGATGTACAGTGCATTCTGAAAGTATTCAGACCCCTTGACATTTTGTTACGTTACAGCCTTATTCTAAAGGATTACATTGTTTATCTTCCTCATCAATCTACACACAATACCCCATAATGACAGAGCAAAAACAGGTTTTTAGACATTTTTGCAAATGTCTTAAAAATAAAAAAATGAAATATCACATTTACGTAAGTATTCAGACCCTTTACTCAGTACTTTGTTGAAGCACCTTTGGCAGTGATTACAGCCTCGAGTCTTCTTGGGTTTGACGCTACAAGTTTGGCACACCTGTATTTGGGGAGTTTCTCCCATTCTTCTCTGCAGATCTTCTCAAGCTCTGTCAGGTTGAATGAGGACATCGCTGCAGAGCTATTTTCAGGTCTCTCCAGAGATGTTCAATCGGGTTCGGGCTCTGGCTGGGCCACTCAAGGACATTCAGAGACTTGTCCCGAAGCCATTCCTGCGTTGTCTTGGCTGTGTGCTCAGGGTCGTTGTCCTGTTGGAAGATGAACCTTCGCCCCAGTCTGAGGTCCTGAGCACTCTGGAGCAGGTTTTCATTAAGGATCTCTCTGTACTCTGCTCCGTTCATCTTTCCCTAGATCATGACTAGTCTCCCAGTCCCTGCTGCTGAAATATATCCCCACAGCATGATGCTGCCACTACGCTTCACCATAGGGATGGTGACAGCTTTCCACCAGACGTGACCCTTGGCATTCAGGCCAAAGAGTTCAATCTTGGTTTCATCAGATCAGAGAATCTTGTTTCTCATGGTCTGAGAGTCTTTAGGTGCCTTTTGGCAAACTCCAAGCGGGCTGTCATGTGCCTTTTACTGAGGAGTGGCTTCTGTCTGGCCACTCTACCATAAAGGCCTGATTGGTGGAGTGCTGCAGATATGGTTGTCCTTCTGGAAGGTTCTCCTATCTTCACAGAGGAACTCCGGAGCTCTGTCAGAGTGACCATCGGGATCTTGGTCACCTCCTTGACCAAGGCCCTTCTCCCCCGATTGCTCAGTTTGGCCGGGCGGCCAGCTCTAGGAAGAGTCTTGGTGGTTCCAAACTTCTTCCATTTAAGAATCGTGGAGGCCACTGTGTTCTTGGGGACCTTCAATGCTGCAGAAATGTGTCGGTACCCTTCCACAGATCTGTGCTTCGACACAATCCTGTCTCGGCGCTCTACGGATAATTCCTTTGTCCTCAGGGCTTGGTTATTGCTCTGACATGCACTGTCAACTGTGGGACCTTATATAGACCGGTGTGTGTGCGCCATTCCCAATCATGTCCAATCATTTGAATTTACCACAGGTGAATCAAGTTGTAGAAACATCTCAAGGATGATCAATGGAAACAGGACACACCTGAGCTCAATTTCAAGTTTCATAGCAAAGGGTCTGAATACTTGTGTAAATAAGGTATTTTTGTTTTTTATTTTGAATACATTTGCAAACATTTCTAAAAACCTGTTTTCGCTTCGTCATTATGGGGTATTGTGTGTAGAGTGATGAAAAAAATAATAATATTTAATCAATTTTAGAATAAGGCTGTAACGTAACAAAAAGTGGAAAAGTCAAGGGGTCTGAATACTTTCCAAATGCACTGTATAGTGTACTGTACACAATGAGACCATCTAAACCCACCAGGTTATTAATAAGGAATCAAACTTAATTGTGATGTCACTGTTTAGCTGACTTGCCAAGGCTGAGAGATGAGGAGACAGGGCAGGTGCCGTGGTAGAGTAGGTTCATGTTACCTGAGTCTATGCCTACATACTGGTGTCACAGCAGTTGTTAAACACACTGTCTGCAATGGTTTATTGCTTTATGTCAGGTTGCCCATTTATTCATATGGATTGTAGCGGTAGGGACATTAGGGGGAAATACCAGAACAGATATAAAGAAGTGAATCAGGTCAGCATACCAGAACAGATATAAAGAAGTGAACCAGGTCAGCATACCAGAACAGATATAAAGAAGTGAATCAGGTCAGCATACCAGAACAGATATAAAGAAGTGAACCAGGTCAGCATACCAGAACAGATATAAAGAAGTGAACCAGGTCAGCATACCAAAACAGATATAAAGAAGTGAATCAGGTCAGCATACCAGAACAGATATAAAGAAGTGAATCAGGTCAGTGCAGGTGATTATGTTCCAACCGCTACACCTGTGTTTTCCAAACTCTGTCCTTGGGACCGCAAGGGGTGCACATTTTGGGAAACACTGCACTACAGGCTAAAGAATTTGTATGACTTAAACGTTTTCCATATGATTGTATTATATTTATGAGCTGCTATTACAACTTGGCCTTCGGAGGGAAGACACGGTGCAGTTTTTGATTTAGTTGATTCAGGCAATGTAAGATCATTTTGATGTAAAGCCTACTACATAACAAACCTATTGATGGCTTTAGAACAGGGCTGAGGCCTACTATATAACAAACCTATTGATGGCTCTAGGACAGGGCTGAGGCCTACTATATAACAAACCTATTGATGGCTTTAGGACAGGGCTGAGGCCTACTATATAACAAACCTATTGATGGCTTTAGAACAGGGCCGAGGCCTACTATATAACAAACCTATTGATGGCTTTAGAACAGGGCTGAGGCCTACTATATAACAAACCTATTGATGGCTCTAGGACAGGGCTGAGGCCTACTATATAACAAACCTATTGATGGCTTTAGAACAGGGCTGAGGCCTACTATATAACAAACCTATTGATGGCTTTAGAACAGGGCTGAGGCCTACTATATAACAAACCTATTGATGGCTTTAGAACAGGGCTGAGGCCTACTATATAACAAACCTATTGATGGCTCTAGGACAGGGCTGAGGCCTACTATATAACAAACCTATTGATGGCTCTAGGACAGGGCTGAGGCCTACTATATAACAAACCTATTGATTGCTTTAGAACAGGGCTGAGGCCTACTATATAACAAACCTATTGATGGCTCTAGGACAGGGCTGAGGCCTACTATATAACAAACCTATTGATGGCTTTAGAACAGGGCTGAGGCCTACTATATAACAAACCTATTGATGGCTCTAGGACAGGGCTGAGGCCTGCTATATAACAAACCTATTGATGGCTTTAGAACAGGGCTGAGGCCTACTATATAACAAACCTATTGATGGCTCTACGACAGGGCTGAGGCCTACTATATAACAAACCTATTGATGGCTCTAGGACAGGGCTGAGGCCTACTATATAACAAACCTATTGATGGCTTTAGAACAGGGCTGAGGCCTACTATATAACAAACCTATTGATGGCTTTAGAACAGGGCTGAGGCCTACTATATAACAAACCTATTGATGGCTTTAGAACAGGGCTGAGGCCTACTATATAACAAACCTATTGATGGCTTTAGAACAGGGCTGAGGCCTACTATATAACAAACCTATTGATGGCTTTAGAACAGGGCTGAGGCCTACTATATAACAAACCTATTGATGGCTTTAGAACAGGGCTGAGGCCTACTATATAACAAACCTATTGATGGCTTTAGGACAGGGCTGAGGCCTACTATATAACAAACCTATTGATGGCTTTAGAACAGGGCTGAGGCCTACTATATAACAAACCTATTGATGGCTCTAGGACAGGGCTGAGGCCTACTATATAACAAACCTATTGATGGCTCTAGGACAGGGCTGAGGCCTACTATATAACAAACCTATTGATGGCTCTAGGACAGGGCTGAGGCTTACTATATAACAAACCTATTGATGGCTCTAGGACAGGGCTGAGGCCCTAATTTAGCATATCTGATTCAGCTAGTAAAGGTCTTGTTGAGCAGCTAATAAGTAGAATCAGGTGTGTTAAAGAGGTTTTGGCAGCCCTGCTGTAGGACTATTCCTACTTCCTGAGATAGGCATACCCTTTAGACAAGGGTTGCCCAACCCTGTTCCTGGAGAGCTACCCTATGTAGGTTTTCGCTCCAACCCCAGGTGTAACTAACCTGATTAATCTTATCAACCTGCTAATTATTAGAATCAGGTGTGCTAGATTAGGGTTGGAGCAAAAACCTACAGGACGGTAGCTCTCCAGGAATAGGGTTGGAGTGTAAACCTACAGGACGGTAGCTCTCCAGGAACAGGGTTGGAGTGTAAACCTACAGGACGGTAGCTCTCCAGGAATAGGGTTGGGCAGTCCTGCTTTAGACTGTTCTGGAAAAAGGCCTTAATAACTAATTCAATGCATTCAATAAATCACTAAGTGTAAGATTAATCTAGACTTCTATACGAATAATATATACGATATGATATTAATTAATTTATAATATTTTTTCCCTGTATGGTTAATACCAATATCACCGGAGGTTGGTGGCACCTTAATTGGTGCGAACAGGCTCGTGGTAATGGCTGGAGCGGAATCATAAGTGGAATGGTATCAAATACATCAAACCCATGGTTTCCATGTGTTCGATGCCATTCCATTTGCTCCGTTCCAGCCATTGTTGTGAGCCGTCCTCCCCTCAGCAGCCTCCACTGACCAAAATATCCATATGCATGTCACATGCAGAACAAGGAGTCTGGGTAGCCAGGCAAGGTGATAAGCACAGTCGTTCGCGAACTGCAGCCCTCCAAACGATTTGTGTTCGAGTTTGTTGAGCAGAGGCTGTGTTGTGTATGTTTTGGTTTTACAAAGCTGTGTCCATGACAACATTCAATAGTCAACTAATTGCAGTTATTCTTGCACCGTGTGATCAATTATCAGTTCTAAACAGGTATTTTTCTTCTCTACGCTCATGATCTATTTAACTTGCGCGCATATGACACACAAGTGGTAGTCAGAGCACATCTCTGGAGCCGCTGAGCGTGTATTAATCCTACTGTACGACTCATTGCTGCCAGCACTTGCAGGTCAAACGAACGACTAAAATGAACGAGTCACTTAGTAGTGATGTGCAGTTCGCGAACGATTCGTTATTTTTCAACTACTCTTTATACTGACGTTATTCATTTTTCTAAGTCGGTGGTTCTCAGTTCTCTACTCAGCGACCTACTGTAGCTGTTCCAGAGATAGCACAGCTGATTCAACTGGTCAATTAACACAATAATAACACCTATGGAATATTAACAATATCATATGGCTAACCAGAATAAAAAACCCTGTGTGGTTCTTCAAAAGGATCTAACCAAAGAACCCTTGAGATTGAAAAAAAAGGTTCTTTATAGAATCATTCTCCATAAAGGTTCTATATTGCCCCAAAAAGGGTTGTAACCATAGCTGTGGGAAGATGTTTGGAGTTGGGGACAGTGGTGGAAAAAGTACCCAATTGTCATACTTGAGTAAAAGTAAAGATGCCTTCATAGAAAATGACTTAAGTAAAAAGTCACTCAGTAAAAGTCTAAAAGTATACTTCAGTATCAAAAGAAAATGTAATTGCTTAAACATACTTAAGTATCAAAAGTAAAAGTATAAATCACTTCACATTCCTTATATAAAGCAAACCAGATGGCACCATTTTCTAGTTTTATTTCATTTAGGGATAGCCAGGGGCACACTCCAACACTCAGACATAATTTACAAACGAAGCATGTGTGTTTAGTGAGTCCGCCAGATCAGGGGCAGTAGGGATGACCAGGGATATTCTCTTGATAAGTGCGTGAATTAGACCATTTTCCTGTCCTGCTAAGCATTCAAAATGTAATGAGTACTTTTGGGTGTCAGGGAAAATGTATGGAGTAAAAAGTACATTATTTTCTTTAGGAATTTAGTGTAGTAAATGTAAAAGTTGTCAAAACCATAAATAGTAAAGTAAAGTACAGATACCCATAAAAACTACTTAACTAGTACTTAAAAGTATTTTTACTTAAGTACTTTACAACACTGGGTGGGGAGGGGGGTGGATGGCAGATTTTATTTTTTTCATGGGCTACAGATGTCTATATCGGCACTCGGAAACAATGGTACAGCGAAGCGTTATCATTACAAAAATTATTATCTTGGTGATTTATTTCTAGGCGCGATGGTGCTCCCAAATTAAAATTCCAGGTCGCACACTCCCATTTTAAGGAGCATATGCAACCAAAATGGTCGCGCTTTAGAGCCCTGGGTGTGACAGAGGCTGCGTTTAGACAGGCAGCCCAATTCTGATATTTTTTCTTCAATAATAGGTCTTTTGACCAATCAGATCAGCTGAAAAAGATCTGATGTGATTGGTCAAAAGACGAATTACTGGAAAGAATATCAGAATTGGGCTGCATGTGTGAACGCAGCCTAATTGCCCTGTAATCAAGCCAGCGTGATCATTGATTCATTGACTAATTGATTGAACACTTTGGGCTTGTTCCTCTGCCCAGGCGTTGCTGATGGATGCCAGATTTATCAGTGCCTAGATAGGTATTTTCAGTATCAGCTAACCACATCGTGTTATAGCAATCTGGTGCCCGACTAAGCTGACCAGACCCAGCTGCTAATGCATTGGTGCCTATGGGAGAGCCACCCCGTTAAGCAGACCGGCACTGATTGTTTTTTTGCAATGGTAAACAGCCTGGATGGAACATCTTAATTTATCCACAATCTTTGCCCACAGGAGGGGATGAAGTCCAGAGGTATGGTTGTTTCCAGGAGCATGGGGTAATGGAGTCTTTTATACTTTTGATGACGTTATGGGAAACAAGATGGATGCCAGTCTCCTGGTCCTTTTTGTTCCTCCATTTTAATTTGCACGGTGTGTGAATATGTTCCTGGCCAGAGAGAAGGGCCGCTATTAAAGAGGTGAACTTGTTTAAACCATCACTTTTTAATGTATGACATCTTTTAAATTTGGTCTGTACTTCTTTCTGCCTGCTTAAACCAGATCCAAAAGAACATGTCACTTTAACACCATGTGACACACAAACAATTTTTAAGGAACAAGGAAGAGGAATGTTTGAGAAACTTTTCCCCCTGACTTGCACCTAGACTTTGAGAATTTACTGCACGGGGAAGTTCCATTGATTAAAAACAGACGGGTGAATTCAAGTGCTTCTCTCAGGTGTGTCACACATTCCTTTACTCACTGTTTTACTAGATAAACACATGAAAATAAATATACTCGATACATGAAGTATAATCTAAGATGTGCTAAACTGTCAAATGGATGAATTGTCATTTGCTAATATAGGCCTAGGAGATTGTTACCACATGCATATTTATATTTACATATTGTATTTAAAATGTCATTAGTACATTCAAAGTCCCATCAAGTACAGTATTACCAAGTCACTCATGTGTCTAAGTTGATTCTCCAGTTCCACTCACATGGGTGTAGGCCACTGCTCAGACATCAGCTATACACCACATCCTTTTTAATGATGGTGATACAATACGTGGCAACTTTAGTTGAATTAATCAAATGACCACACTTTTTTGTAATCACTATCAAGTCACAGCTTCACACCTCCAATCAATATTATAATTTTGAGACGTTAGGATGTGTCAACGAGTATGAAACAGCGAGTATCAAGGTGGGTCGAGTATGTATCCCAGATGTGTCGTCATGTGCTAATTGAGTTGGACACAAAAGTGGTCCGTTTCTTGGTGTCTTTTAAGTTTTGGTGTGGTCCGTATCGGACCTTGACACAATTTGTATACTCATTGACATATGCTGTGTCAGAATGTGTGTCAAGACATGTCTGATCTTGATACAGGGGTATTTTGCGCTGTGATCCTCGTAACAATCTTTTATTATCTTCATCATACCCCAACACCTGCCAACTAGGTAAACACGGGCAGAGACTGTACTCTGACATCCCTGTATACTGTGATCGAGGCTACTTATAACCCAATTTAATAAATATACCACACAAGGCTATAAGAACAACAGTGAAGGGTGTTACAGGCTTTGGTTTTTCCATGTATGTTTTGAGGTTGGACTTTAGCATGTTAGCACGTAGGGCGCACCAATTGGTGTCACCTCGTTAGTATGTGTTACACCTGTGCTGGTTGCTATCTCGTTAGTGGGAAGGTGTTTCACCTGTGCTGGCCCAGGAGCTATTTTAGTGGCTGGCCCAGTGCTCCAGTCGTCTTGATAGATGCAGATGTTTAAAACCTGTAGTAGTCTTGATAGATGCAGAAGGTTAACTCCTTTTAGTTGTCTTGATAGATGTGGAGGGTTAACATCTTTAGTTGTCACTCCTATTTTGATTTCTAGAAAGACAGTCCATCGGATTTCGTTTGCTCCACATATTTCGAGGCTGTAATCGCTGCCAGAGGTGCTTCAACAAAGTGCTGAATAAAGGGTCTGAATACTTATGGAAATGTGATATTTCCTTTTTTATATATATATATATTTAGTTTATGAACTGATACGCAAAACGACACCGGATTCAAAGCGTATAATTTTTCAATTTTAAATTATTATATAAAATTATTTCTACCAATATGTTATTTATATGTGGGATACAATCTTCCCAGCTCTGCAGATTTTGCTGTGAAGAGACATGATCATTTGTTTTGGTACTGTCCATTTGTAGCTTGTTTTTGGTCACAGGTCCAGGAATGGCTGAAGGATTGCAATATTTACCTGGAGCTAACCCTGCAGATAGCACTACTGGGTGATCTGAAAAGTTAATTGATCAATAATATAATAATACTTTTAGCAAAAATGTTTTTTTTCAATTTACAATCTGTAGAAATAATGAGAATAGAAGGGTTCAGAACTTTTGTGAAACATCACAGTACAGTTGAAAAATATGGCAAATAGAAATCCAATATGGTTGGTGTTAAGATATATACAGTGCTATGAAAAAGTATTTGTCCCCTTTCTAATTTTCTCTACTTTTGCATATTTGTGATATTGAATGTTATCAGACCTTCAACTGAAACCTAATATTAGATAAAGGGAACATAAGTGAACAAATAACACAACAATTACATATTTATTTCATAAACAAAGTTATGCAACACCCAATTCCCCTGTGTGAAAAAGTATTTGCCCCCTTACACTCAATAACTGGTTGTGCCACCTTTAGCTGCAATGACTCCAACCAAATGCTTCCTGTAGTTGTTGATCAGTCTCTCACGTCGCTGTGGAGGAATTTTGGCCCACTCTTCCATGCAGAACTGCTTTAACTCAGTGACGTGTGGGTTTTCAAGCATGAACTGCTCGTTTCAAGTCCTGCCACAACATCTCAATTGGGATTAGGTCTGGACTTTGACTAGGCCATTCCAAAACTTCCAATTTGTTGCTTTTTTAGCAATTTTCATGTAGACTTGATTGTGTGTTTTGGATCATTGGTGGAGAGTTTGGAATCTGATTGATTGATTGCTTCTGTGGACAGGTGTCTTTTATACAGGTAACAAACTGAGATTAGGAGCACTCCCTTTAAGTGTGTGCTCCTAATCTCAGCTCGTTACCTGTATAAAAGACACCTGGGAGCCAGAAATCTTTCTGATTGAGAGGGGGTCAAATACTTATTTCCCTCATTAAAATGCAAATCATTTTATAAAATTTTTGACATGTGTTTTTCTGGATTTTTTTGTTGTTATTCTGTCTCTCACTGTTCAAATAAACCTACCATTAAAATTATAGACTGATCATTTCTTTGTCAGTTGGCAAACGTACAAAATCAGCAGGGGATCAAATACTTTTTTCCCTCACTGTATGTATATATATATATATATTACATTAAATCAGGGGCGGTGTGTTCATTAGGGCGATATGGGCGACGCACTGCCAAACGGGAAAATAAAGGGATTTTTTTTCTAATCAATTATATCACGGCAACAGTAGTTATCAGTGTTCTAATATAGACGTCTGATCTGCCACTAAATGTCCAATCAGGCTAAAGTCGTGCTTCAAATGTCCCCGCCCGTTTTGGGGCGATTTCAGTCAGGTTGAAAATCGCCCAGAAGTCTCTCATAGCCTCTAATGTAAAATCAATTTTTTTCAAATATCAGAGCTTTCAATACAATCTCTATGGGATTCTGAGGGCTTGCACTTACGCGCTTTCGTCATACGTAACATAACCATGAACGTAACTAAAAAAAGAGCGGGTAGCCTCATCAATCAATTCACTACTACTGTCAAAATGGCAGTGCAACTCGATTGTCTCTTTGAAAGAAGTTCCTTTTTGTCGGCGAACAAATCAAGATAAATTGGCAACGAAACAATTAGGACCTCCCAGACCAAATTTTATAATTCAACAGGTTTCTACTAAAGGGGGAAAGTCCTACACCCGAGGATTTTCCAAAAATTGGTATGAACGAAAAATCTGGCTAGCAGGCTGCGATGTAGCTAATGCAGTTTTCTGCTACCAGCCCACCGTGAGAGAGGCATCTGGCTACGTCAGGATGCTACATGATGAAGATTTTATTTTTTTCCTGCGGCTTTTTCACAAAATCATGCCCCACGTCGACATTCTGTACCAGAAGCTACAGAAGAAGGACATCGATGCTGTCTTTATCAAACGTGCCCTCGACAGCTTCACAAGCAGTGTGCAGGCCATGAGGTAAGATTAAACAATATCATTCGATCTTTCATTTTCACAAGTCATTGAACGCTTTGCTGTATTGAAACAGAGAAGAGAACAGTTTCAGTACAAGTAATGTAGCCTCTCTCTCTCTTTGTTCCTCCCTGTCTGTCTCTTTAACACACACACGCCCAAATCAGTTCACAGTTGATGTTGTTTAAAATAGTTATTTTTCATTAAAAAAAAAGTTTTAAAAAAAATAATCTGTTCATGTTCATTTTTACAAATCTATACAATTGGCCAGAATATGGTTGTTCATATTTACAAATCTATACAATTGGCCAGAATATGGTTGTTCATTTTTACAAAGCCATACAGATAGCTGTGTTTACCATTTCTAGAAATTACTTTCAAATTATGTTTTCAGGCAAAATGTCTATCACTGTTCATTTTCACAAATCTATACAAGAGGGCAGAATATGGAAGTCTATAAAAATGTCTTATTACCAATAACTTGCATCAATGTTTTCAGTAGCCTCTATCAAAAGCTCCTGCTTACTTGTTGTGATTTATGCTCAGGTGCACATATTTCCAATTCAACCATGAGGCAAAAAATGTGGTAAAAGCTCTTGTTGATCCTGCAATCTGAACAAATACCAAGATGCTGTATTTTCAGCTGATATTTCATTTGTTTATGGAAATGCATATTGTTTATGCAGTGTTGAGGAATGTGAAAGAACACCCTTGATTATTTTTACTGTGATAACTTATTTTGATTTTGTAAGCCAACACTTTTGAGATCAGTCAATAAATGCTTCTGGTATTGACTTATATGCTGCCCCTGTCTTCATGTTGTTGCTGGACATATCTTTTTAAAAATGTGTGTAGGTCACCTAAATCATCAGAAAAATTGCCCCCCCTGAGAATTTTTTCAGGAGCCGCCACTGCATTAAATGCATTATGTGGGTTAAATGCTGTAACAACACAGAATAAAACAATTATTAAAAGTCCCATGATGGTAGTGACCACTCATAACTGCTTATCGCTTAGTAACCATCAGTTATTCACATTACTTTAATACAATATTTGTGTGTATATTAGATTTGATGACATTTGATGCAGCGGCTTTTGTGGAGCGACGGGTAACGGTGCTTCGAGGGTGACTGTTGTCGATGTGTGCAGAGGGTCCCTGGTTCAAGCCCAGGTAGGGGAGAGGGACGGAAGCAACACTATTACACACTCACTAACTGTAAGTGGCTCTGGATAAGAGCATCTGCTAAATGACTAAAATGTAAAAATGTAAATGACTTTATTATTTCATTAATCTCATCTCTGTAGAGCTGCTGTCTGACTAAATCACTATTTTTAGTAGTTCTTCAAAATAAATGAGGCATATTTTTATGAATGCTGAATACCAACTATCAATACCATTGCTCGTGTTTCTTGGCCCAAGCAAGTCTCTTCTTATTATTGGTGTCCTTTAGTGGTTTCTTTGCAGCAGTTTGACCATGATGGCCTGCTTCACGTAGTCTCCTCTGAACAGTTGATGTTGAAATGTGTCTGTTACTTGAACTCTGTGATGCATTTATTTGGGCTGCAATTTCTGAGGCTGGTAACTCTAATTAACTTATCCTCTGTGGCAGAGGTAACTCCGGGTCTTCCATTCCTGTGGCGGTCCTCATGAGAGCCAGTTTCATCATAGCGCTTTTAAAGTTCTTAAATGTTCCGTATTGACTGACCTTCATGTCTTAATGTAATGATGGACTGTCGTTTCTCTTTGCTTATTTGAGCTGTTCTTGCCATAATATGGACTTTGTCTTTTACCAAATAGGGCTATCTTCTGTATACCACCCCTACCTTGTCACAACACAACTGATTGGCTCAAACGCATTAAGAAGGAAAGCAATTCCACAAATTTACGTTTAACAAGGCACACCTGTTAATTGAAATGCATTCCAGTTGATTACCTCATGAAGCTGGTTGAGAGAATGCCAAGAGTGTGCAAAGCTGTCATCAAGGGAAAGGGTGGCTACTTTGAAGAATCTCAAATATATTTAGGTTTGTTTAACCTTTTTTTGGTTACTACTTGATTCCATATGTGTTATTTCATCGTTTTGATGTCTTCACTATTATTCTACAATGAATGAGTAGGTGTGTCCAAACTTTTGACTGGTACTGTATATATAATATGGTATTCATTTATTTATAATTTTCCCTGTTTTGCCATTTAGGCCAATGGTGTTTTTGTTTATGTCTGGACCAATGTCCATGTGCATTAGCAAGGAACCGGGAAGGGGGGGGGGGGGATATATGTGAGAATAAATACATAATATATCTCTATCTATCTATCTATATATAGTGGGGAAAAAAGTATTTAGTCAGCCACCAATTGTGCAAGTTCTCCCACTTAAAAAGATGAGAGATGCCTGTAATTTTCATCATAGGTACACGTCAACTATGACAGACAAATTGAGAAGAAAAAAAATCCAGAAAATCACATTGTAGGATTTTTAATGAATTTATTTGGAAATTATGGTGGAAAATAAGTATTTGGTCAATAACAAAAGTTTCTCAATACTTTGTTATATACCTTTTGTTGGCAATGACACAGGTCAAACGTTTTCTGTAAGTCTTCACAAGGTTTTCACACAATGTTGCTGGTATTTTGGCCCATTCCTCCATGCAGATCTCCTCTAGAGCAGTGATGTTTTGGGGCTGTCGCTGGGCAACACAGACTTTCAACTCCCTCCAAAGATCATCTTTTTAAGTGGGAGAACTTGCGCAATTGGTGGCTGACTAAATACTTTTTTTCCCCACTGTATGTATGTGTGTGTGTATATATATAATAATTACATACAGTGCCTTCAGAAAGTATTCATACCCTTTGACTTATTCCATATTTTGTTGTGTTACAGCCTGAATCCAAAATTGATTAAATATTATTTAGTGAAAACATGTTTTTAGAAATGTTCGCAAATGTACTGAAAAAAAAATACAGAAATATCTCATTACCATAAATATTCACACCCCTGAGAATACTTTGTAGAAGCGCGTTTGGCAGCGATTACAGCTGTGTTTCTTTCTAGATAAATCTCTAAGAGCTTTCCACACCTGGATTGTGCAACATTTGTCCATTGTTCTTTTCAAAATTCTTCAAGCTCTCTCAAATTGGTTGTTGATCATTACTAGACAACCATGTTCAGGTCTTGCCATAGATTTTCAAGTAGATTTAAGTCTAAACTTTCACTCGGCCACTCGGGAACATTCACTGTCTTCTTGGTAAGCAACTCCAGTGTGGATTTGGCCTTGTGTTTTAGGTTATTGTCCTGCTGAAAGGTGAATTAATTTCCCAGTGTCTGGTGGAAAGCAGACTGAACCAGGTTTTCCTCTAGGATTTTGCTTGTGCTTAGCTCTATTACGTTAATTTTTTATCCTGAAAACTCCCCAGTTCTTAATGATTACAAGCATACCCATAACATGATGCAGCCACCACTATGCTTGAAAATATGGAGAGCAGTACTTGGTAATGTGTTGTATTTGATTTGCCCCAAACCTAACACTTTGTACTCAGGGCAAAAAGTTAAATGCTTTGCCACATTTTTTGCAGTATTACTTTTGTGCATTGTTGCAAACAGGATGCACGTTTTGGAATATTTTGATTATGTACAGCTTTCCTTCTTTTCACTCTAATTAGGTTAGTAATGTGGAGTCACTACAATGTTGTTGATCCATCCTCAGTGTTCTCCTATCACAGCCATTGAACTCTGTAACTGTTTTAAAGTCATATCATTGGCCTCATGGTGAAATCCCTAAGCGATTTCCTTCCTCTCCGGCAACTGAGTTAAGAAGTATGCCTGTATCTTTTATAGTGACTGGTGTGTTGGTACACCATCCAATGTGTAAGAATAACTTCACCATGCTCAAAGGGATATTCAATGTCTGTTTTATTTTATTTTACCAATCTACCAATAGGTGCCCTTCTTTGCGAGGCACTGGAAAACTTCCATGGTTTTTGTGGTTAAATCTTTGTTTGAAATTCACTACTTGACTTAGGGATCTTACAGACAATTATATGTGTGGGGTACAGAGATGAGGTAGTCATTCAAAAATCATGTTCAACACTATTATTGAACACAAAGTGAGTCTATAAAACGTATTATGTGACCTGTTAAGCACATTTTTACTCCTGGACTTATTTAGGGTTGATATAACAAAGGGGTGGAATACTTATTGACTCCAAGACATTTCATATTTTAATTTTCTATTAATTTGTAAAAAAAATCGAAAAAACATAATTCCACTTTGACATTATGGGTTATTGAGTGTAGGCCAGTGACGACAAAATCTCAATTTCATCCATTTTAAATTCAGGCTGTAACACAACACAATGTGGAAAAAGTCATGGATTAATTGTCATTTCCTAATAAAGGCTTAGGAGAATTTACGACATGCATATTATATTTGCATATTCTATGTAAAATATAATTACAATCCTTAATCCTTTGAGTCACTTGTATCATTATGCTGTTAACAACTAATTTGTATTATGACTTGTATTCTTTAATAAAATAAATATTTGCATCCAAAGCAATTCGTAATATGTTGATTTCAGCTAAATGTTTGTTGTTGTGAACTAAAAATGTCTGTGACAGATTGAGTATTGCCTGTAGCATTCAGCCCAACCATAATAAACTGGCACTCACGTTCCCTGGAAAAGCCAACCCATTGAGGTGAGCTGATAACCACTTCCTTAAAAAGGTAAGGAGAGGAGAAGAAATCATCAGTTTGTAAATAGTTGAAGGCGAGTATTAAGACAGACATCAAGCAAGATTTATATTTTAGGTCTGTAGTTCAAATCCACCAAAAAAAGGTGAAACACTTTTCCGGTGAATTACCTTACAAATGCTTCAAAAGTTTTGTAGATTGGTGACTTGAATGATTGTGGTTATTAATGGAATGACAGGACATTGCGTTACAGATCATATGTGTTTGTCTGTGTAATGGGAAATTATTTGAGTAATTCTTTCCCTGTATTTGATTTAGTGTTGATATTAATTGATACGTAATAAACATGATTGTATGTGTGGGGTGACGCAGATGCATTCCCTTCGGGAAGAGAAACAGGAGTTAACCATGTATGTTTAAGTACCAGATTTAATTAAGTAGTTTTGCACCTGTCAGTCTATAATTATCTGTTTTAATTATACATTTACATTATTTAGCAGACGCTCTTATCCAGAGCGACTTACAGGAGCAATTAGGGTTAAGTGCCTTGCTTAAGGGCACATCTACAGATTTTTCACCTAGTCGGCTCGGGGATTAGAACCAGCGACCTTTCGGTTACTGGCACAACGCTCTTAACCACTAAGCTACCTGCTTGTACTGACGGTCTTACCTTTTTGACCTGTTTTATATTTATATATTTTTATTTAACCTTTATTTAACCAGGAAAAGCCCATTGAGACCCAGAGTCTCTTTTTCAAGGGAGACCTGGCCAAGAAGGCAGCAACAATCCATACATTACAGAATTAAAACATTCAACAACACGATCCAGCCTAAAAAAAGCATTTACACTCCTCTGTAAGTCCCTCTTCTCACTGTAACAACTCAGCTGCTCTCACTACAGTAGGATCACGTGTCATAGTCTGTAATATCAGAGAATAGCGCTAGCTGGATGTGAGAGCAGAGATACGTGTTTGTTATAAGAATTTGTGACAGAAGTTGATTTAACAGTAGGATGTATTTTTTTGAAAAATTTGTTTACAGCATGTTTACAGCATGTTTTAAAGCATTCAATGCATTATGTGGGTTAAATGCTGTAACAACACAGAATAAAACAATTATTAAAAGTCCCATGATGGTAGTGGCCACTCATAACTGCTTATCGCTTAGTAACCATCAGTTATTCACATTACTTTAATACAATATTTGTGTGTATATTAGATTTGATGACATTTGATGCAGCTGCTTTTGTGGAGCGACGGGTAACGGCGCTTCGAGGGTGACTGTTGTCGATGTGTGCAGAGGGTCCCTGGTTCAAGCCCAGGTAGGGGTGAGGAGAGGGACGGAAGCAACACTATTACACACTCACTAACTGTAAGTCGCTCTGGATAAGAGCATCTGCTAAATGACTAAAATGTAAAAATGTAAATGACTTTATTATTTCATTAATCTCATCTCTGTAGAGCTGCTGTCTGACTAAATCACTATTTTTAGTAGTTCTTCAAAATAAATGAGGCATATTTTTATGAATGCTGAATACCAACTATCAATCACTTAGATCATGTATTTTCAAGTTGAGATACCTCTTGAAGAAAGTGCTCTCTATGTATCCCATCTTGAGCGTGCATTCTTCTGTCTCTTACGTAGCAGGTGTAAAAGGAACACCGGCCCGGACAAGCAGCCACGAAATTGATTTATGGTCATTGTAGTTCATTACCATGTTTTCTGCACTAAACTATGTAGAACATTGGCCTGTTGGAAACTCCAACTCCCTACTACATCGCACAGTTCGGGCACGATCTGATTTATCTCTAAACAAACTACAGCGCAGCATTGAGCTTACAGAAGGAAAAAAAGTTTTACAAAATCAACATTTCGGTTAATCGCTCGACACTAATAACGTTATACTGCGACCAAACCGGGACCTGTACTGAACATCCTCTTAATGTCCTGAGGTTTACGTCATGTTTTAATGTTCCCAGAACATTTTCAGGACATCAGATGGAATAACGTATCGCCGAAACCCTTAAAGGGACCTTTCAGCTACATGTTTGGAGTGTACTCTGACTTTGTGGGCGTGGCCTACTTCTGCCAGCAGGTGTGGCTCTGCTACAAAGCCCAGCCCTCTAAAGACCGTCGCTGGGTGGGGCCTCTCCGAGCTACCCTCTGTAGCATCTGCACCTTCCTGATCATCACCAGTATCCTCACAAGCCATAACGCTGGGGGGGCTCCACTTTCTCAAACAATGTCTCTTAATGTAGGAAGATATAAACCATTTATTACTCACTGTTAATGCATGCTAGACATTGATTATGCATGAAAACGATTCTCTGCATGCTCCATTTCCTGAATTATAGTACAAAAAATGTCTTCATATCAGTGAAAATATGACAATTGTTTCCCTGGTCAGACTTACAGTGTAGTGGTACAGATGGCTGGGAATGAGACTGTATATAACAGGTTTGGGGTCAATTTGATTTGAAGTCAGTCAATCCTGGTAGTCATTTTAATTTAAAATTAAAACATTGAATACTTTTGATTATTAATAGTTTCTCCATTTTAAGTTTATTGAAAAGTCATTGAAAATATATGCCCTTTTTTCAAGTTTACTTCCAGTTTAATTTCTGAATTGACTGACTTCAATTCAAATTGACACCAACTGCAATTATTTTTTTATTTTTTCATTTGAATAGTTTAGACATTTTGACAGGTAATCTGCTTGTTATTGCTCCTTGACTGGCCACACCCTCCCCAGTGGGCATACTCCATAATAAGAACACAATATCAACCCTAACCCTTGGTAGTGGGCTCTGGTCACCACTACTCAATGACTCATGCGGAGATCATCCATTCACCTACTCTCCGTCTCACAAAGACACGGTGGTTGGAACCAAAAATCTCAAATTTCGACTCATCAGACCAAAGGACAGATTTCCATCGGTCTAATGTCCATTGCTCGTGTTTCTTGGCCCAAGCAAGTCTCTTCTTATTATTGGTGTCCTTTAGTGGTTTCTTTGCAGCAGTTCGACCATGAAGGCCTGCTTCACGTAGTCTCCTCTGAACAGTTGATGTTGAAATGTGTCTGTTACTTGAACTCTGTGATGCATTTATTTGGGCTGCAATTTCTGAGGCTGGTAACTCTAATTAACTTATCCTCTGTGGCAGAGGTAACTCCGGGTCTTCCATTCCTGTGGCGGTCCTCATGAGAGCCAGTTTCATCATAGCGCTTTTAAAGTTCTTAAATGTTCCGTATTGACTGACCTTCATGTCTTAATGTAATGATGGACTGTCGTTTCTCTTTGCTTATTTGAGCTGTTCTTGCCATAATATGGACTTTGTCTTTTACCAAATAGGGCTATCTTCTGTATACCACCCCTACCTTGTCACAACACAACTGATTGGCTCAAACGCATTAAGAAGGAAAGCAATTCCACAAATTAACTTTTAACAAGGCACACCTGTTAATTGAAATGCATTCCAGTTGATTACCTCATGAAGCTGGTTGAGAGAATGCCAAGAGTGTGCAAAGCTGTCATCAAGGCAAAGGGTGGCTACTTTGAAGAATCTCAAATATATAATATATTTAGATTTGTTTAACCTTTTTTTGGTTACTACTTGATTCCATATGTGTTATTTCATCGTTTTGATGTCTTCACTATTATTCTACAATGAATGAGTAGGTGTGTCCAAACTTTTGACTGGTACTTTATATATAATATGGTATTCATTTATTTATAATTTTCCCTGTTTTGCCATTTAGGCCAATGGTGTTTTTGTTTATGTCTGGACCAATGTCCATGTGCATTAGCAAGGAACCGGGAAGGGGGGGGGGAAATATGTGTTATATATATATACAGTGGGGAAAAAAAGTATTTAGTCAGCCACCAATTGTGCAAGTTCTCCCACTTAAAAAGATGAGAGAGGCCTGTAATTTTCATCATAGGTACACGTCAACTATGACAGACAAATTGAGAATTTTTTTTCTCCAGAAAATCACATTGTAGGATTTTTAATGAATTTATTTGCAAATTATGGTGGAAAATAAGTATTTGGTCAATAACAAAAGTTTCTCAATACTTTGTTATATACCCTTTGTTGGCAATGACACAGGTCAAACGTTTTCTGTAAGTCTTCACAAGGTTTTCACACACTGTTGCTGGTATTTTGGCCCATTCCTCCATGCAGATCTCCTCTAGAGCAGTGATGTTTTGGGGCTGTCGCTGGGCAACACAGACTTTCAACTCCCTCCAAAGATCATCTTTTTAAGTGGGAGAACTTACACAATTGGTGGCTGACTAAATACTTTTTTCCCCCACTGTGTATATATATATATATTACATACAGTGCCTTCAGAAAGTATTCATACCGTTTGACTAATTCCATATTTTGTTGTGTTACAGCCTGAACCCAAAATTGATTAAATATTATTCAGTGAAAATATGTTTTTAGAAATGTTCGCAAATGTACTGAAAATGAAATACAGAAATATCTCATTACCATAAATATTCACACCCCTGAGAATACTTTGTAGAAGCACGTTTGGCAGCGATTACAGCTGTGTTTCTTTCTAGATAAATCTCTAAGCGCTTTCCACACCTGGATTGTGCAACATTTGTCCATTGTTCTTTTCAAAATTCTTCAAGCTCTGTCAAATTGGTTGTTGATCATTGCTAGACAACCATGTTCAGGTCTTGCCATAGATTTTCAAGTAGATTTAAGTCTAAACTTTCACTCGGCCACTCAGGAACATTCACTGTCTTCTTGGTAAGCAACTCCAGTGTGGATTTGGCCTTGTGTTTTAGGTTATTGTCCTGCTGAAAGGTGAATTAATTTCCCAGTGTCTGGTGGAAAGCAGACTGAACCAGGTTTTCCTCTAGGATTTTGCTTGTGCTTAGCTCTATTACGTTTATTTTTTATCCTGAAAACTCCCCCGTTCTTAACGATTACAAGCATACCCATAACATGATGCAGTCACCACTATGCTTGAAAATATGGAGAGCAGTACTTGGTAATGTGTTGTATTAGGTTTGGGGCAAACCTAACACTTTGTACTCAGGGCAAAAAGTTAAATGCTTTGCCACATTTTTTGCAGTATTACTTTTGTGCATTGTTGCAAACAGGATGCACGTTTTGGAATATTTTGATTATGTACAGGTTTCCTTCTTTTCACTCTAATTAGGTTAGTAATGAGGAGTAACTACAATGTTGTTGATCCATCCTCAGTGTTCTCCTATCACAGCCATTGAACTCTGTAACTGTTTTAAAGTCATATCATTGGCCTCATGGTGAAATCCCTAAGCGATTTCCTTCCTCTCCGGCAACTGAGTTAAGAAGTATGCCTGTATCTTTTATAGTGACTGGTGTGTTGGTACACCATCCAATGTGTAAGAATAACTTCACCATGCTCAAAGGGATATTCAATGTCTGTTTTATTTTATTTTACCAATCTACCAATAGGTGCCCTTCTTTGCGAGGCACTGGAAAACATCCATGGTTTTTGTGGTTAAATCTTTGTTTGAAATTCACTACTTGACTTAGGGATCTTACAGACAATTATATGTGTGGGGTACAGAGATGAGGTAGTCATTCAAAAATCATGTTCAACACTATTATTGAACACAAAGTGAGTCTATAAAACGTATTATGTGACCTGTTAAGCACATTTTTACTCCTGGACTTATTTAGGGTTGATATAACAAAGGGGTGGAATACTTAATGACTCCAAGACATTTCATATTTTAATTTTCTATTAATTTGTAAAAAAATCAAAAAAACATAATTCCACTTTGACATTATGGGTTATTGAGTGTAGGCCAGTGACGACAAAATCTCAATTTCATCCATTTTAAATTCAGGCTGTAACACAACACAATGTGGAAAAAGTCATGGATTAATTGTCATTTCCTAATAAAGGCTTAGGAGAATTTACGACATGCATATTATATTAGCATATTCTATGTAAAATATAATTACAATCCTTAATCCTTTGAGTCACTTGTATCATTATGCTGTTAACAACTAATTTGTATTATGACTTGTATTCTTTAATAAAATAAATATTTGCATCCAAAGCAATTCGTAATATGTTGATTTCAGCTAAATGTTTGTTGTTGTGAACTAAAAATGTCTGTGACAGATTGAGTATTGCCTGTAGCATTCAGCCCAACCATAATAAACTGGCACTCACGTTCCCTGGAAAAGCCAACCCATTGAGGTGAGCTGATAACCACTTCCTTAAAAAGGTAAGGAGAGGAGAAGAAATCATCAGTTTGTAAATAGTTGAAGGCGAGTATTAAGACAGACATCAAGCAAGATTTATATTTTAGGTCTGTAGTTCAAATCCACCAAAAAAAGGTGAAACACTTTTCCGGTGAATTACCTTACAAATGCTTCAAAAGTTTTGTAGATTGGTGACTTGAATGATTGTGGTTATTAATGGAATGACAGGACATTGTGTTACAGATCATATGTGTTTGTCTGTGTAATGGGAAATTATTTGAGTAATTCTTTCCCTGTATTTGATTTAGTGTTGATATTAATTGATACGTAATAAACATGATTGTATGTGCGGGGTGACGCAGATGCATTCCCTTCGGGAAGAGAAACAGGAGTTAACCATGTATGTTTAAGTACCAGATTTAATTAAGTAGTTTTGCACCTGTCAGTCTATAATTATCTGTTTTAATTATTACATTTACATTATTTAGCAGACGCTCTTATCCAGAGCGACTTACAGGAGCAATTAGGGTTAAGTGCCTTGCTTAAGGGCACATCTACAGATTTTTCACCTAGTCGGCTCGGGGATTAGAACCAGCGACCTTTCGGTTACTGGCACAACGCTCTTAACCACTAAGCTACCTGCTTGTACTGACGGTCTTACCTTTTTGACCTGTTTTATATTTATATATTTTTATTTAACCTTTATTTAACCAGGAAAAGCCCATTGAGACCCAGAGTCTCTTTTTCAAGGGAGACCTGGCCAAGAAGGCAGCAACAATCCATACATTACAGAATTAAAACATTCAACAACACGATCCAGCCTAAAAAAAGCATTTACACTCCTCTGTAAGTCCCTCTTCTCACTGTAACAACTCAGCTGCTCTCACTACAGTAGGATCACGTGTCATAGTCTGTAATATCAGAGAATAGCGCTAGCTGGATGTGAGAGCAGAGATACGTGTTTGTTATAAGAATTTGTGACAGAAGTTGATTTAACAGTAGGATGTATTTTTTTGAAAAATTTGTTTACAGCATGTTTACAGCATGTTTAACAGCATGTTTACAGCATGTTTACAGCATTTTTAAAGCATGTTTACAGCATGTTTACAGCATTTTTAACAGCATGTTTAACAGCATGTTTACAGCATGTTTACAGCATGTTTACAGCATGTTTACAGCATTTTTAAAGCATGTTTACAGCATGTTTACAGCATGTTTACAGCGTGTTTACAGCATGTTTACAGCATTTTTAAAGCATGTTTACAGCATGTTTACAGCGTGTTTACAGCGTGTTTACAGTCATTGATCTCACTTTTTCACCCTAATTTTCCTGTTTTTCAGCTACTGTCTCTTCAGCAATCCTCCTCTACACCCTGACTTCCACCAGGAGGCGCTGTCCATCCCCAGAGGCTCAACAGAACCAGCATTTCATCACCACCAACGGCACACACTACATCCCTCAGGTGGTCACTCCAAGTGAAATACTGTACCATGACTGCTTTTAGTGTTTCAAAACTCTATTTGAGTTTTCCACAATATGTTTTTTAAAATCTATATTTTGGATTGTCAACTATTGGATTATTGTGGAGAGACATTTTATACGTAAAAAAATAAATAAAAATCTAACTTCCTCAGGCGACACTGGGAGGAGGGCTGAAGAGAGTGACCTCCGTCCGCACCTGCCTGGCTTCCCTCAACAAGGTGTCTGTCTATGAGGTGAGGAACTGTGTACGTCACAGGAGGCTACTGAGGGGAGGACGGTTCATAATAATGGCCGTAACGGAGCAAATAGAATGGCATCAAACACCTGGAAACCATGTGTTTGATGTATTTGATACCATTCCACCTATTCCGCTTCAGCCACTACAACAAAGCCCGTCCTCCCCAATTAAGGTACCACCAGCCTCCTGTGGTGTGCTTTCAGGGTTCTCTGTTGGTCTGGGGCTGCTGGACGCCTCAGCGTTGAGTAACTGGTGCAGGACCATACTCAGTAACAGGGGCAGTGTGTCAAAACACTCACCAGTCTCAACGTCAACAGTGAAGAGGCGACTCCGGGATGCTGACCTAGGCAGAGTTGCAAAGAAAAAGCCATATCTCAGACTGGCCAATAAAAATAAAATATTAAGATGGGCAAAAGAACACAGACGCTGGACTTTTTCTCTGCAACTCTGCCTAGGTCAGCATCCCAGAGTCGCCTCTTCACTGTTGAAGTTGAGACTGGTGTTTTGCGGGTACTATTTAATGAATCTGCCAGTTGAGGACCTGTGAGGCGTCTGTTTCTCAAACTAGACACTCTAATGTATGTGTCCTCTTGCTCAGTTGAGCACCGGGGCCTCCCACTCCTCTTTCTATTCTGGTTAGAGCCCGTTAATTAACTGTTCTGTGAAGGGAGTAGTACTCAGCGTTGTACGAGATCTTCAGTTTCTTGGCAATTTCTCGCATGGAATAGCCTTCATTTCTCAGAACAAGAATAGACTGACGAGTTTCAGAAGAAAGTTCTTTGTTTCTGGCCATTTTGAGCCTGTAATCGAACCCACAATTGCTGATGCTCCAGATACTCAACTAGTCTCAAGAAGGCCAGTTTTATTGCTTCTTTAATCAGCACAACAGTTTTCAGCTATGCTAACATAATTGCAAAAGGGTTGTCTAATGATCAATTAGCCTTTTAAAATGATAAACTTGGATTAGGAAACACAACGTGCCATTGGAACACAGGACTGATGGTTGCTGATAATGGGCCTCTACGCCTATGTAGATATTCCCAAAAAAATCTGCCGTTTCCAGCTGCAATAGCCATTTACAACATTAACAATGTCTACACTGTATTTCTGATCAATTTTATGTTATTTTAATGGACAAATAAACTGCTGATCTTTCGAAAACAAGGACATTTCTAAGTGACCCCAAACTTTTAAACAGTAGTGTATATTATCATCCCATTGCAATCTGTCGCTATTAATCTCTCGTGGACAGAATACGTAACAAATCACACAAGATTTTAGTTCTGGATTAACTGTGATTATTCACTTTTGATTCCCCCTCTAGTTTGGGGAGGGGTAGTATTGGTCACACTTATCACCAGTCAGGTGTTTGTCACAAGTTAATGTGTAAGAGAATACAAAACTCCCATGACTGAGTCCACAGCTATGCCCGTGGCTCCCCTGCTCCAGGTTTACAGAACACCCACCCTGGTGGTCATCTTCACGTTCTCCTGAGTGCTTGTCCCATACCTGGAGCTCTAGAGGGGACTGGGTGTTTACATAGCCAAAGTCAAAATGTGTATGCCAAAGTGGATCATAGGTAGTGATCCAGCGGGTCTGCCTGTACTGACCTGAACACCACAGTTTGACGTAACCCTCTGGTTTGGCCATCCCGTCACCCCTCAGACTGAACCCACGGTCCACAAAGACTGTTAGACTGCCTCTCCCTGCCAACAGGGGGCAGCAATCAGCAGAGAGGTTGGGTGAACCCCTACATGTTTGATGCTCTGTCTTTTTTCTCTTAATCCCTTTGCTGATCACATACTGACTGATAGCTGTTTGTAGATCAGCGCTCGTCTGATTGTCATCAACCAGTTGATGCAGAGGCTGCAGGGAGAAGGATACCATTTCTGGCAACTCATTTACACTTTTCATCCATTTCAAGAAACTATCTACATTAGCTTTTCTCATAGAAGCTACTCCATTTAAGGTTTTCCCACCGTTCACTTCCGTGTGGTGGCTTAAGAAGCCCATGCTATACCCTGTTGCACTGTCAGAGTTGCTAGCGACCTTCGAACATTGTCCACCCAAAAAATCCCCCCCTAAGTCTATGGGCAGTCCTACAGGCACGTCCAATTCCAACCCCATACCCAGACATGTTTCCACATCGGACACAAAGACCTTGTTTAGGGTTGCTAGACAGGTGCGAATGGCAGTCACCCTCTTCATCATCCCCCCGAGGCCCCCATCACTGATGTAGTGGGTTCCGTAGGTATCAATGATGTCCTTGTACGCCTCACTGTTGGATGTGTAATCCTGTGGCAGAGAAGCTATGCGCCGCTGGAAATCCAGGCTAAGTGGGGGTTTAGCAGGCACACTGAAACTAAAAGAGGGTTAGAGTGGCCGTTAACTGGGAACTTTGTTTTAGTTAGCTATAAGAAATGTACAAATCTCCTATAGAACACGGGGCACAATTCAGGCCCTGCAGTTTCACAGTCCTGCTGATTTTCATTTCTCCCTAGTACGTAATTGATCAATTAATATTACTGATTGGCTGGAGAGCACATCTGGTCGCTCCCTGGAAATGATGTCTCTTTTAAATAAAAGGTCATGCTGAAAATATGCATGACTGTGACCCTCAAGGACCAGAGCTGTGGACCCTTGCTTATAAGTTGCCAAGTGAATGCTAAAAAAAGGAAAACTTTCAAAAGTATATTGAAGTTGTTGATGGGATAAAATAATCCAAGGAGGAACTATATATAAATTATTGGTCTCTAGGAAACAGCAAACTATGAAGCGTTTCAAAAGCCATATTATGGCTGAAGTATGCTGAGAGCGCTGGACAATTGCTTCAAGCTCTTATAATTTAAATATACATGACCTCACAAACATCATGGTACATGGCCTGACCTGTAGACAGAGCAGGTCAACTGCTGAAAGGAGAAGGAAGACTTGTCTGCATTTGAGTGTGAGGATGCAAAGCCGTGCACCTTGGACTTGCTGCCTGCTAACTGCAGGTCTATGTTCTCCAGTTTTAGCCCAGCCTTCCAGTCATTCTCTACAGAGAAGGCTATATCATCTACAAGAGAGCTGACAGAGTAATAGTAGGAACTCAAAGTATTCCTCTTGCAGTCACTTTCGGCCCTCCAGTCCTTCATATGCAGGGGGAGTTTCTGAAGCTGACCTCCCATAAGTGGGTTAACACAAACCGTGCAGGAGTTAGCCAAGTAACTATTGACATCAAACACAGAGGCCCGTTTTTGTCTCAATGTTACAATATCATAGCCCATCCCAGCCAGTTTGTAGCCAGGCACAAAGGAACAATTAGCACATTCTCCTGGAGTCCCTAGACGACAGGTGAACTCTCCATCCAGGTGAGACAGAGCCAGGAGACCCAGGAACACCAGGTGAGAGAGGGGAGAGAGGACGACTGATGCTGTCATTGTTGTCACTCCTGATTGGTTAATCTAGAAGAGAGGATTAAACAATGAAGGTTGTCACCCCTGATTGGCCAATCTAGAAGAGAGGATTTAATAATGAAGGTTGTCACTCCTGATTGGTTAATCTAGAAGAGAGGATTAATAATGAAGGTTGTCACTCCTGATTGGTCAATCTAGAAGAGAGGATTAAATAATGAAGGTTGTCACTCCTGATTGGTCAATCTAGATGAGAGGATTTAATAATGAAGGTTGTCACTCTCCTTTTTTCTGTTATTCTAGAAGTGAGAAAAAGGAACTGCTAAGGAAGGTGATCATTTTGACTCCACAGTCTTCCACTGCACTTCCCACAACATAACTACTATTACTTTAGTATTTTACACCAGAACACTCAGTTTTAAAAAAGTAGTTCCTTTTAGACAGTATATTGTTCATAAAATACATTTAGCTAAAAAGTTTAGATTTAAGACACATCTATTATTAATATGATTCGATATATGTTCCTTCTTTCCAAAGTTGTGCTAATTCTGTCAATACTTACAATGCAAAATCCACAGCAGACCTCTTTGTTCTCTCATGTCCACATGAAATGATCTCTGTACCCACCAGCCCTGAGTAAACGAAGACTGGATCCTTATCGGGATAACAACTGCATGGTGGGAAAAGGGGGTATGCATTGACTCTACATATCTGGCAAACCAGCAGGAAGAAATGCAGTAAATGATGATTAACAGTAGTGCAGAGTAATGATGTGCATGACAGACAACATCATAAAGCAATAAACTGCTGCATTTTCACCAGGAAAAATGATCAGCAGTCCCATACAGAGCTGAATCCATTTTTGTGTGTAAATCTCCCGTTGACAATGCATGCTTTCTGTAAAGCCCCAAACTCTATCCACTTTTTTCTTTTTTTGTAATTTAACAGACGCTCTTATCCAGAGCGATTTACAGGAGCAATTAGGGTTAAGTGCCTTGCTCAAGGGCACATCGACAGATTTTTCACCTAGTCGGCTCGGGGATTAGAACCAGCAACCTTTCGGTTACTAGGACAACGCTCTTAACCACTAAGCTACCTGCTTATTCCCACAGTAGTAGGATCTCATCAAATCCCCTCTTATTGATTCAGCAGAGGGTACGATATTATCTATTTTCATATTGTTTGTTATCTAGATATGGTCAATGATACACATATTGGGCTTCAAAATAAATATCCAGATGCCTGCTGTAAACTGTGTAATGTTTGTTCGAAATATATAATGCTAGCCCAATCCAATCACTAAAGTGGGACATAGACATTAATGTCTAATTTGCAAAAAACAAACAAAAAAAAACATTAATTGTGGTTATAACTTCTAGACTTTACTAATCATTTTCTGGACCATCCTCATGTGCATCGTGTTTTTCATGGGCATGGCAAACGTGTTTTTTTCAAGATAACAACATGTTTTTTATGCCAAATCAAACTCTCTGAGGGCATTGGCCTGCAGGGCATCTCCATGTCAAAAGCAATGTGCAAAATCAACCCTGAGTAGGTCAGTGGGAGAATTTATTCTACCTTATTCGCATATTTCCCAGAGTACCTTTTTGAGTGAATTGTAGTTACCACCTATTGATGTATTTGTTAGTGACAGAGACATGGTTGTTGTATTCAATGTTTTTCAGTACTGTAGCCTTCACCAAGTGTTTAAGTGAACATGTTATCTTTATATTATTATATTATTATATTATTATTATTATATCTTTCAAATTAAACTCTTTATGACAATACATATATCATAAGGCATTTCTTTGAGGGCCTAGATACACCCTAAGACAGTGGTCTGAAACTCCTGGTTTACAGGTCACATCAAGCCTGCAAGTCACATTATGCTGGCTTGCAAAGTGATGTGCAATTTCTATTGCAATCCAGCCAGAGTGAGGATATCCAACAATTTGAACTTTTAATCACCTACAACCGGCATTCAGAATGTCTGCCAGGGAAGATTGATTATTGAGCACAGGAGGCTGCTGAGGGGAGGACGGCTCATAATAATGGCTGGAATGGAGTAAATGGAATGGTATTGAAAACATGGAAACATGTGTTTGAGGACATTAGCAAGGCGCCGGAGGGGATGGCTGCCGTTTTAAGGACTCTTAACCAACCGTGCTATTTTGTGTTTTTTCGCATTGTTTGTAACTTATTTCGTACATAATGTTGCTGCTACCGTCTCTTATGACCAAAAAGAGCTTCTGGACATCAGAACAGCGATTACTCACCTTGAACTGGACTAATAATTATTCTTTAATGAGTCGGACGAGAGGGATTTGCTCCAGACACCCGACAGGACCCTCATCCCTGTCATTCACAGTAGAAAGAAAAGGAGATATCGCGGAAGGAGATCGGGGTGCTTGGTAAGGAGCCGGCGACGAGTGGCTAATCTGCCTTTGCCATCGATACTATTGGCCAATTTACAATCGCTTGATAATAAAGTGGACGAACTACAGGCATGAATATCCTACCAACGGGACATTAAAAACTGTAATATTTTATGTTTCACTGAGTCGTGGCTGAACGAAGACATGAATAACATACAGCTGGCGGGTTATACACTGTATCGGCAGGATAGAACAGCAGCCTCTGGTAAGACAAGGGGTGGCGGTCTATGTATATTTGTAAACAACAGCTGGTGCACGATATCTAAGGAAGTCTCAAGGTTTTGCTCGCCTGAGGTAGAGTATCTCATGATAAGCTGTAGACCAAACTATCTACCAAGATCGTTTTCATCTATATGCTTTGTAGCTGTCTATTTGCCACCACAAACCGATGCTGGCACTAAGACAGCACTCAATGAACTGTATACGGCCATAAGCAAACAGGAAAACGATCATCGAGAGGCAGCGCTCCTAGTGGCCAGGGACTTTAATGCAGGGAAACTTAAATCAGTTTTACCTAATTTCTACCAGCATGTTAAATGTGCAACCAGAGGAAAACTAGACCACCTTTACTCCTCACACAGAGACGCATACAAAGCTCTCCCTCGCTCTCCCTCCATTTGGCAAATCTGACCATAATTCTATCCTCCTGATTCCTGCTTACAAGCAAAACTTAAAGCAGGAAGCACCAGTGACTCTGTCAATAAAAAAGTGGTCAGATGAAGCAGATGCTAAGCTACAGGACTGTTTTGCAAGTACAGACTGGAATAAGTTCCGGGATTCGTGCGATGGCATTGAGGAGAACATCACATCAGTCACTTGCTTCATCAATAAGTGCATCGATGACGTTGTCCCCACAGTGACTGTACGTACATACCCCAACCAGAAGCCATGGATTATAGGTAACATACGCATTGAGCTAAAGGGTAGAGCTGCCGCTTTCAAGGAGTGGGACTCTATCCCGGAAGCTTATAAGAAATCCCGCTATGCCCTCCGATGAACCATCAAACAGGCAAAGCGTCAATACAGGACTAAGATCTAATCATACTACACCGGCTACGACGCTCGTCGGATGTGGCAGGGCTTGCAAACTACAGAGGGAAGCACAGCTGCGAGCTGCCCAGTGACACGAGCCTACCAGACAAGCTAAATTACTTCTATGCTCGCTTCGAGGCAAGTAACACTGAAACATGCATTAGAGAATCAGCTGTTCTGGACGACTGTGTGATCACGATCTCCGTAGCCGATGTGAGTGAGACATTTAAACAGGTCAACATTCACAAGGCCGCAGGGCCAGACGGATTACCAGGACGTGTACTCCGAGCATGCGCTGACCAACTGGAAAGTGTCTTCACTGACATTTTCAACCTCTCCCTGTCTGAGTCTGTAATACCAACATGTTTCAAGCAGACCACCATAGTCCCTGTGCCCAAGAACACTAAGGTAACCTGCCTAAATGACTACCGACATGTAGTACTCACGTCTGTAGCCATGAAGTGCTTTGAAAGGCTGGTCATGGCTCACATCAACACCATTAACCCAGACGACCTATACCCACTCCAATTTGCATATCGCCCCAACAGATCCACAGATGATGCAATCTCTATTGCGCGCCACACTACCCTTTCACACCTGGACAAAAGGAACACCTATGTGATAATGCTATTCATTGACTACAGCTCAGCGTTCAACACCATAGTGCCCTTGAAGCTCATCACTAAGCTAAGGACCCTGGGACTAAACACCTCCCTCTGCAACTGGATCCTGGACTTCCTGATTGGCCGCCCCCAGGTGGTAAGGGTAGGTAACAACACATTCGCCACGCTGATCCTCAACACAGGGGCTCCTCAGGGGTGCGTGCTCAGTCCCCTCCTGTACTCACTGTTCACTCATGACTGCTTGGCCATGCACGACTCCAACACCATTATTAAGTTTGCAGATTACATAATAGTGGTAGGCCTGATCACCAACAACGGCGAGACAGCCTATAGGAGGAGGTCAGAGACCTGGCCGTGTGGTGCCAGGACAACAATCTCTCCCTCAACGTGATCAAGACAAAGGAGATGATTGTGGACTACGGGAAAAAGAAGAGGACCGAGCACGGCCCATTCTCATCGACGGGGCTGTAGTGGAGCAGGTTGAGCGCTTCAAGTTCCTTGGTGTCCACATCAACAACAAACTAACATGGTCCAAGAACACCACGACAAAACCTATTCCCCCTAAAGAGACTGAAAAGATTTGGGATGGGTCCTCAGATCCTCAAAAGGTTCTACAGCTGCACCATCGAGAGCATCCTGACTGGTTGCATAACTGCCTGGTATGGCAACTGCTCGGCCTCCAACTGCAAGGCACTACAGAGGGTAGTGCATACGGCCCAGTACATCACTGGGGCCAAGCTTCCTGCCATCCAGGACCTCTATACCAGGCGGTGTCAGAGGAAGGCCTTAAAAATGGTCAAAGACTCCAGCCACCCTAGTCATAGACTGTTCTCTCTGCAACCACACAGCAAGTGGGGACCGGAGCGCCAAGTCTAGGTCCAAGAGGCTTCTAACAGCTTCTACCCCCAAGCCATAAGACTCATGAACATCTAATCAAATGGCTACCCAGACTATTTGCGTTGTGCGTGCGTGCGTGCGTGTCTTTGGCAAACAAGGTGGAAACTGCACATATGATGAGATTTTCATCTTATATTAGGTCTGACACAAAGACATTACAGGACAGGAGAAAGATATATACATTTTAACAAAAGACGGGGAAATCCTAAACAGATCAGTAGTTATGATATAATATGTAAGACTAAAAAAGTTCAACAAAAAGTTCAACAAAAGGCATGGACTAGATACTAGATACCTATATTTGACGTTAAAATTGAGAATTGTGTCAAGTTCATTCATAAACATTCTAAACAGTATGCAGGCTCCTGTAGTTGTAAAGATTCTAATGGAACCATCAGAGGATATGTCTGAAAATACACTTTTGGAAATATCACTCATGACTGAGATTAGGTTCCTCCTCAAAGAATAAAATAGCATTCATTGTCAGCATGTCTGTCTGTAATCCGTCTCTCTATTGATTCCCCTCTAGTTTGGGACGGGGACACAGCGGTCACACTCAGCACCAGTCAGGAGTTCGTCACAAGTTACTGAGTAAGAGAATGAGAAATTACCATGACTCAATCCACAGTGATGCTTATAGTGATGAGAAACTACCACGACTCAGTCCACAGTGATGCTTATGGTGATGAGAAACTACCATGATTCAGTCCACAGTGATGCTTATGGTGATTATGTGTGCGTGCGTCTTTGGCAAAAAACTGTTTTCGGTATTGTGTGTAGATTGCTGAGGATTATTTTTTACAAATCCTTTTTAGAGTAAGGCTGTAACGTAACAAAATGCGGAAAAAGTCAAGGGGTGTGAATACATTGCGAAGTCTATGCCATGGATCATAGGTGTTTTTAACAACGTTGGTGTCACGTTCGTTCATAGACGGGTCAGACCAAGGCGCAGCGGGGATATGCATACATGTTTATTATACCGAATAAACACAACGACAAAACAACAAACTAAACGAAACGTGAAGTCCAAGGTAGACACAAACAACATACCTTACACGGAACAAGATCCCACAACCCACTAGTGCCAATAGGCTGCCTAAGTATGGTCCCCAATCAGAGACAACGAGCGACAGCTGCCTCTGATTGGGAACCACACCAGCCAACATAGAAATACACATACTAGAATATCAACATAGAATATACACACCCTGACTCCACAAATAGGAGTCCCCAGAGTCAGGGCGTGACAGTACCCCCCCCCCAAAGGTGCGGACTCCGACCGCACAACATACACATAACAGGGTAGGGGCCGGGTGGGCATTCCGCCTCGGAGGCGGAGCCGGCTCAGGGCGTGACGACCTCTCACTCTTCGCCTCCCTGTTGCGCCCCTGGTCTGGTCTAGACCTCGGCGCGTTGCTTCCCCTCTCCTTCCTCCCACTATACTCCAAGCCCTGTCTGGACCCTGGTGTGGGAGACCCCGAACCTGGAGAGGGGCTGACGTCTGGGTCTGGACTGGAGCCGCTGACCGGAGCTGGACTCAGCACCGGTGGAGTGGACTGCTCTGGCTCCGGAGTGGAGCCGCTGACCGGAGCTGGATCAGGCACCGGTGGAGCGGACTGCTCTGGCTCCGGAGTAGAGCCGCTGACCGGAGCTGGACTGGACCCCGGTGAAGCGGATTGCTCTGGCTCCGGAGTGGAGCAGCTGACCGGAGCTGAACTGGGCACTGGTGGAGTGTACTGCTCTGGCTCCGGAGTAAAGGAGCTGACCGGTGCCGAACCAGGCACCGGTGGAACAGGCACGGGCCGTGCCGGACTGGACACACGCACCACTGCCTTGGTGCGAGGAGCAGGAACAGGCTGGACCGGGCTGGCGACGCGCACCACTGGCTTGGTGCGAGGGGCAGGAACAGGCCGGGCCGGGCTGGCGACGCGCACCACTGGCTTGGTGCGAGGGGCAGGAACAGGCCGGGCCGGGCTGGCGACGCGCACCAATGGCTTGGTGCGAGGGGCAGGAACAGGCCGGGCCGGGCTGGCGACGCGCACCACTGGCTTGGTGCGAGGGGCAGGAACAGGCCGGGCCGGGCTGGCGACGCGCACCACTGGCTTGGTGCGAGGGGCAGGAACAGGCACGGGCCGGGCTGGCGACGCGCACCACTGGCTTGGTGCGAGGGTCAGGAACAGGCCGGGCCGGGCTGGCGACGCGCACCACTGGCTTGGTGCGAGGGGCAGGAACAGGCCGGGCCGGGCTGGCGACGCGCACCACTGGCTTGGTGCGAGGGGCAGGAACAGGCCGGGCCGGGCTGGCGACGCGCACCACTGGCTTGGTGCGAGGGGCAGGAACAGGCCGGACCGGGCTGGCGACCCGCACCACTGGCTTGGTGCGAGGGACAGGAACGGGCCGGGCTGGCGACGCGCACCACTGGCTTAGTGCGGGGAGCAGGAACGGGCCGGACCAGACTGGCGACACGCACCACTTGGTTGGTGCGAGGAGCGGGACTTTATTAACTTTATTAACACCCGCTCCTTCTGCTGCCTAACCAGCTCCTCTCGCCGTGCCTCTACACTTTCCTTCTCCCTTTTAGCCTCCTGTAGCCTCGTCATCCACCCCGTGTGCCCCCCCAAAAACATTTTCTTGGGGTTGCCTCTCGGGTCTCCGTCGTCGGCACGGTTGGCGCCGTTTCACCTCTCCTACCTGGGCATCTACCTTCGCCCATGGCCCTTTCCCCGCAAATATCTCCTCCCATGACCACCATGTGCCCACCTGTGACATGGCTATTCGCTCTTCCTGGGCACGCTGCTTGGTCCTCGTTTGGTGGGATCTTCTGTCATGTTCGTTCATAGACGGGTCAGACCAAGGCGCAGCGTGATATTTATACATGTTTATTTTACCGAATAAACACAACGACAAAACAACAAACGAAACGAAACGTGAAGTCCAAGGTAGACACAAACAACATACCTTACACGGAACAAGATCCCACAACCCACTAGTGCCAATAGGCTGCCTAAGTATGGTCCCCAATCAGAGACAACGAGCGACAGCTGCCTCTGATTGGGAACCACACCAGCCAACATAGAAATACACATACTAGAATATACACATAGAACTACACAACATAGAATATACACACCCTGACTCCACAAATAGGAGTCCCCAGAGTCAGGGCGTGACAGTTGGTCTCCCTGTGCTGAGCTGCACACCACACTTTGACAAAACCGTCTGGTTTTCCCCACCCATCGCCCCTCAGACCATACCCATGGTCCATCCATCGCCCCTCAGACCATACCCATGGTGCACCCATCGCCCCTCAGACCATAGCCATGGTGCACCCATCGCCCCTCAGACCATACCCCCGGTCCACACATTGCCCCTCAGACCATACCCATGGTCCACCCATCCTCCCTCAGACCATACCCATGGTCCATCCATCGCCCCTCAGACCATACGCATGGTGCACCCATCGCCCCTCAGACCATAGCCATGGTGCACCCATCGCCCCTCAGACCATACCCCCGGTCCACACATTGCCCCTCAGACCATACCCATGGTCCACCCATCCTCCCTCAGACCATACCCATGGTCCACACATCGCCCCTCAGACCATACCCATGGTCCACCCATCGCCCCTCAGACCATACCCACGGTCCACCCATCGCCCCTCAGACCATACCCATGGTCCACCCATCCTCCCTCAGACCATACCCATGGTCCACACATCGCCCCTCAGACCATACCCATGGTCCACCCATCGCCCCTCAGACCATACCCACGGTCCACCCATCGCCCCTCAGACCATACCCACAGTCCACCCATTGCCCCTCAGACCATACCCATGGTCCACCCATCGCCCCTCAGACCATAGCCACGGTTCACCCATTGCCCCTCAGACCATACCCATGGTCCACCCATTGCCCCTCATTTGCGGTATGCAAATTGCAGTGGGTCTAGGTTATCAGCCCTCCCCACCTGTCACCTCAGTGCTGTGGCTACGGAAGCCCTTGTTATAACTTGTTATACTGTCTTGGTTGTTAAAAACCTTTGAACACTGCCCACTTGGTTGTTAGATACCTTTGAACACTGCCCACTTGGTTGTTAGATACCTTTGAACACTGCCCACTTGGTTGTGAGAGATACCTTTGAACACTGCCCACTTGGTTGTTAGAACCTTTGAACACTGCCCACTTGGTTGTTAGATACCTTTTGAACACTGCCCACTTGGTTGTTAGATACCTTTGAACACTGCCCACTTGACACATTTAACAACCCCATACTAAGACATGTCTGCACCTGGGACACAGAGACCTGGTTCAGGGTGGCCAAGCAGGTGCGGATGCCAGTCACCCTCTTTATTGCTCCCAAGGATGAACCAGACTTGTGGAGGTCTACAAAAAAATTTCTGAGGTCTTGTCTGATTTCTTTTGATTTTCCCATGATGTCAAGCAAAGAGGCACTGAGTTTGAAGGAAGGCCTTGAAATACATCCACAGGTACACCTCCAATTGACTCAAATTATGTCAATTAGCCTATCAGAAGCTTCTAAAATCATGACATCATTTTCTGGAATTTTCCAATCTGTTTAAAGGCACAGTCAACTTAGTGTATGTAAACTTCTGATCCACTGGAATGGTGATACAGTGAAATATAAGTGAAATAATCTGTCTGTAAACAATTGTTGGAAAAATTACTTGTGTCAAGCACAAAGTAGATGTCCTAACCGACTTGTGTGGAGTGGTTGAAAAACGACTTTTAATGACTCCAAACTAAGTGTACGTAAACTTCAGACTTCAACTGTATACACTACCGGTCAAAAGTTTTAGAACACCTACTCATTCAAGGGTTTTTCTTTATTTGTACTATTTTCTACATTGTAGAATAATAGTGAAGACATAAAAACTATGAAATAACACATATGGAATCATGTAGTAACCAAAAAAGTGTTAAACAAATAGATTTTAGATTTTAGATTCTTCAAATAGCCACTTGTATGAACTCACTAACTGTAAATTGCTCTGGATAAGAGTGTCTGCTAAAAAAATAAAAAATAAAAAATAAATAAAAAGGAGTTCCCACATATGCTGAGCACTTGTTAGCTGCTTTTCCTTCACTCTGCGGTCCGACTCATCCCAAACCATCACAATTTGGTTGAGGTCGGGGGATTGTGGTGGCCAGGTCATCTCATGCAGCACTCCATCACTCTCCTTCTTTGTAAAATAGCCCTTACACCAGAGATGTTCACTAGTCTTTGAGGTAGAGTCCAAGTCAAGTCTTTTAGGTCAAAGTCAAGTCTCAAGTCCCTTTTGGCAATGGCTTTCTGCCTGATGTGGGTTAGGTCTATAAACCTTGTGAATTATTTGAAGAGACTCCCTTGTTCATTAGTCCATACTTGTATGAAAGAAAGCACATCAGGCACTATTTAAATCAAAATACATTTATTTTTAAAATGTAGACAGCTTACATTAATACAAGTAATTGTACCGGATATGAAAAAAAGAAAACATAACATTTTAAAGTGCATGGTATTCTGTGGCAGACATGTCTAGTCAATTCAGTAAAATATAATAAAACTGACCCCTCTCTTCTCATCGCTGATTGCTTCCTCTTTAGCTTTGTTGGGGAAGCTCTTCAGAGTGTGGTTTGTTGAGAGGTTTCCCTCAGCTGTTGAGATTCTAGCCCGGCAATGAGGACACACGTCCTGTGTTCTCTGAAAGTTTGTAAAACATTGTCGACAAAATGAGTGACCTTAGGAGATGCTATCTGGATCAGCAAAGAGAGAGAGACACACAGAACAGTTTAGTTCCTCTATGTACGCAGCAGACGCCATCTCTCACATCGGATCCTTACCAAAGCACGTGTTAGTGCTTTCAGTTTTCACATTGAATTATTAATATTTGTCTATTCATCGTGTACCTTCAGTTTAACAGATTCAGACGTTCGACATTGCAGCCGACTTTAAAGGCGACTTTAACCTACAAATCACCTTGCATCATAAATAACTACTCAATATTATTTGTAGATCAGTCAGTCGGTCACAATTTACCCATGGTACATCACAGCTTTGATGCTCTCGAACACAGCTAGAAATCTCCAGGTACCTGATAGTAGCAACAAAGTAATGAAGTGCAACATCGCACCCTACTGGTTAATCAGTGCAAACATATAAGACCATGGTTTTAATGTCTACGCTTCAGACAGAGGTTGTGTTACACAGCAAATGTAACAGTTGTTAAAGTACTTTGTGAATTTCACCAGGTTCATATATTAATATAGCATGTTGATTTGTTATTATGCATGTCTGCATCCTGGGAATAGGGGAGTGGGTACTTACGTTTTGCCCTGCGTGCTCCTGCTCAAATCGTTTTGATGCACTATGAGAGGTAGGCACGCTTTTTCTGTCGTCTTCAGAAAAGTTTGATTCCTTTAAGCACAAAGTCATACACACAGTGTTTTGTTCATGAATAATATTGTATATTTAGAGTTTACTCATAAGTGGATGGTATTGTTAAGATGCAATTGTAATTGTACTTTTTAGGATGATATTAACATTCTGAATTCAACATGTGGTTACTAGCTAGCTAAGGTATTGTATGTGTGAACGATGGCTAGCTCCTCCACTGATCCCAGTCCTTTGTATTGTGCGTCTATGTTGTAGAAAGAGGCGACAATGGGCAGAACATATTTGTGCTCTTCAAATGTTTTGTATTTTCTTTTGGATGCAGAGAGAATTCTGATGAATTAAAACAGCCTGATATCCGAAGTCCACGTCTATAATCCCAAATCAATCACACACAACGCAGAGATACAGCCGTGCAGTACAGCGCCGGTTACATCGGTTCCTTCTAGACTCGGATTCACCGCTGCTGCTCTAGACTCTGTTTACATCATTGAGGTACTCCTGCTGCCTTGTGGCAAAAAGCGGATCTGTGGTCAATATTCAAATCAAATTTGATTTGCCACATGCGCCGAATACAACATGTGTAGACATTACCGTGAAATGCTTACTTACAGCCCTTAACCGACAATGCATTTATTTTTAATAAAAAAACTCAAATAAAACAACAACAACAAAAAAGTGTTGAGAAAAAAAGAGCAGAAGTAAAATAAAATAGCAGTAGGGAGGCTATATACACGGGGTAACCGGTGCAGAGTCAATATGCAGGGGCACCGGGTAGTTGAGGTAATATGTACATGTGGGTAGAGTTAAAGTGACTATGCATAAATAATAAACAGAGTAGCAGCAGCGTAAAAAGATGGGGTGGGGGGGGCAGTGCAAATTGTCCGGGTAGCCATGATTAGCTGTTCAGGAGTCTTATGGCTTGGGGGTAGAAGCTGTTGAGAAGCCTTTTGGACCTAGACTTGGCGCTCCGGTACCATTTGCCGTGCGGTAGCAGCGAGAACAGTCTATGACTAGGGTGGCTGGAGTCTTTGACAATTTTGAGGGCCTTCCTCTGACACCGCCTGGTATAGAGGTCCTGGATGGCAGGAAGCTTGGCCCCAGTGATGTACTGGGCCGTACGCACTACCCTCTGTAGTGCCTTGCGGTCAGAGGCCGAGCAGTTGCCATACCAGGCGGTGATACAACCAGTCAGGATGCTCTCAATGGTGCAGCTGTAGAACTTTTTGAGGATCTGAGGACCCATGCCAAATATTTTCAGGCTCCTGAGGGGGAATAGGCTTTGTCGTACCATCTTCACGACTGTCTTGGTGTGTTTGGACCATGATAGTTCAATGGTGATGTGGACACCAAGGAACTTGAAGCTCTCAACCTGTTCCACTACAGCCCCGTCGATGAGAATGGGGGCGTGCTCAGTCCTCTTTTTTTTCCCGTAGTCCACAATCATCTCCTTTGTCTTGGTCACGTTGAGGGAGAGGTTGTTATCCTGGCACCACATGGCTAGGTCTCTGACCTCCTCCCTATAGGCTGTCTCATCGTTGTCGGTGATCAGGCCTACCGCTGTTGTGTCGTCGGCAAACTTAATGATGGTGTTGGAGTCGTGCCTGGCCAAGCAGTCATGGGTGAACAGGGAGTACAGGAGGGGACTGAGCACACACCCCTAAGGGGCCCCCGTGTTGAGGATCAGCGTGGCAGATGTGTTGTTACCTATCCTTACCACCTGGGGGCGGCCCGTCAGGAAGTCCAGGATCCAGTTGCAGAGGGAGGTGTTTAGTCCCAGAATCATTAGCTTAGTGATGAGCTTTGAGGGCACTATGGTGTTGAACGCTGAGCTGTAGTCAATGAATAGCATTTTCACGTAGGTGTTCCTCTTGTCCAGGTGGGAAAGGGCAGTGTGGAGTGCAATAGCGATTGCATCATCTGTGGATCTGTTGGGGCGATATGCAAATTAGAGTGGGTCTAGGGTTTCTGGGATAATGGTGTTGATGTGAGTCATGACCAGTCTTTCAAAGCACTTCATGGCTACAGACGTCAATGCTACGGGTCAGTAGTCATTTAGGCAGGTTACCTTAGTGTCCTTGGGCACAGGAACTATGGTGGTCTGCTTGAAACATGTTGGTATTACAGACTCAGTCAGGGACATGTTGAAAATGTCAGTGAAGACACTTGCCAGTTGGTCAGCACATGCTCAGAGTACACGTCCTGGTAATCCGTCTGGCCCTGCGGCCTTGTGAATGTTGACCTGCTTAAAAGTCTTACTCACATCGGCTACGGAGAGCGTGATCACATAGTCATCCGGAACATCTGGTGCTCTCATGCATGCTTCAGTGTTGCTTGCCTCGAAGCGAGCATAGAAGTGGTTTAGCTCGTCTGGTAGATTTGTGTCACTGGGAAGCTCGCGTCTGTGCTTCCCTTTGTAGTCTGTAATAGTTTTCAAGTCCTGCCACATCCGGCAAGCGTCAGAGCCGGTGTAGTACGATTCAATCTTAGTCCTGTATTGAATCTTTGCCTGTTTGATGGTTCGTCGGCGGGCATAGCGGGATTTCTTTTAAGCGTCCGGGTTAGAGTCCCGCTCCATGAAAGCGACAACTCTACCCTTTAGCTCAGTGCGGATGTTGCCTGTAATCAATGGCTTCTGGTTGGGGTATGTACATACGGTCACTGTGGGGACGACGTCATCGATGCACTTATTGATGAAGCCAGTGACTGACGTGGTGTACTCCTCAATGCTATCTGAAGAATCCCGGAACATGTTCCAGTCTGTGCTAGCAAAATAGTCCTGTAGCTTAGCATCTGCGTCATCTGACCACTTTTTTATTAACCAAGTCACCGGAGCTTCCTGCTTTAGTTTTTGCTTATAAGCAGGAATCAGGAGGATAGAGTTGTGGTCAGATTTGCCAAATGGAGGGCGAGGGAGAGCTTTGTATGCGTCTCTGTGTGAGGAGTAAAGGTGGTCTAGTTTTCCTCTGGTTGCACATTTAACATGCTGGTAGAAATTAGGTAGAACGGATTTCAGTTTTCCTGCATTAAAGTCCCCGGCCACTAGGAGCGCTGCCTCTGGATGAGCGTTTTCCTGTTTACTTATGGCCTTATACAGCTCATTGAGTGCCATCTTAATGCCTGCATTGGTTTGTGGTGGTAAATAGACAGCTATGAAAAATATAGATGAAAATTCTCTTGGTAAATAGTGTGGTCTACAGCTTATCATAAGATACTCTACCTATTATTTTCAAATGATTGAACATTGGCGAATAGGATTGATGGAAGAGGCAGTTTACTCGCACGCCGTTGGATCCTTACAAGGCACCCCGACCTACGCCCACGATATCTCCGTCTCTTTCTCATGTGAATGACGGGGATTGGGGCCTTGTCGGGTGTCTGTAGGATATCCTTCGCGTCCGACTCGTTGAAGAAAAAATCTTTGTCCAATATGAGGTGATTAATCGCTGTCCTGATATCCAGAAACTATTTTTGGTTATAAGAGACGATGGCAGAAACATTATGTACAGAATAAATTACAAATAACACGAAAAAACACACATAATAGTACAATTCTTTAGAGGGCTGTAAAACGGCAGCCATCTTCTCCGGCGCCACTTATTCTCTCTTGTTAATTTTTTTCTGAAAAGAAAGTATTGAGAATGCTGTTTATGGTTAACTAATATAAAAGTGCGTTCATCAACAGAGATTTTAACATAACATTAGTGGTTTAGTGACATGGCATTTTATGATGCGTCACTCGGTCTAAGGCACTGCATCTCAACGCTCACTACAGACTCCCTGGTTCGATTCCAGGCTGTATCACAACCGGCCGTGATTGGGAGTCCCATAGGGCGGCGCACAATTGGCCCAGTGTCGTCCGGGTTTGGCCGGTGTAGGCCGTCATTGTAAATAAGAATGTGTTCTTAATTCACTTGCCTAGTTAAATAAAGGTTAAAAAAATAAAAACATTAAAATAAAAATGGTGATGATGAACCCAAATTCACTGCTGGGAGGGGGAGGTTTTTCTCATACCCTGATCAAACCCCTGTAAAGTGTGTAGGTTCCCCCATGTTTTGCTCCACAAAAAATACTGATGAAAGCCCTTCATCTAGTGGTAATCAAAATGTCCCTGTAGATGGTTTAGCTGAGCTGGTCACAGCCCGGGAAGCAGGGGGCTCCATTAGGGAGGAAATACAGAGTGGCAGGTCCAGCACTCATGATCCACCAGTAAGTACAGAGAAGATAAGTGATCATCACTCAGTCAGCAGGATATGTAGACCTCAGTAAAATGATGTTCATCATGCAATCAGATGTGAAGGAAGCTCCTACATATAGAGGAGATGGTACAGACAAATGCTCCATTCATGAATGGGAGGAGTTGATGAGAATATACTTGAGGAGGAAGGGATATCCTGTTGGGGAACAATCGGATGAGATGATTAGTCGATTATCTGGCAAAGCAAGAGACATGGTAAAGATAGATTTACGCAATGAGACAACTGTTGATCCTAAAGAGAAGCCAGAGATTGTATTTGACATTCTGAAACAGAATTTCAGCCAATTGGCCTACTCATGCATGCCTTTAGCTGATTTTTACAATACTAAACCTGTACCCGGAGAGGCTGTTATGGAGTATTGGGTTCGATTGAACAAGGCCGTAGATGTCGCTGACGAGGGTCTTAAGAGACAAGGTAAGAAGATTGACAGCTCCAAATCAGATGTCGTCATGATGTTTCTAACATACTGCCCTGACCCCAAACTGGCAGCAGTATTCCAATACAAGTCTGCTGAGAAATGGAATGCGAGTGAAGCACAGGAGAGAATGTATGAACATGAACGCCGCAGAAAGGCCACCATGTGTCAGTCTACCGCTGTATCCTCAAAGCAAGTAACAGTACATCCCCAGACAACTCAGTTTGAAGGCGGGGCCAATGCTGGTGCGTGCAGTGACACTTCTCTCACATCAAGCGCCAAACAAGATGGGCAGAGTGCAAGTATCGAGAGGCTCATTCATCTGCTTGAACGTACCTGAGAGAAGAGGGAAGAGAGAAGGGTGGCAGGTAGCTTAGTGGGTAAGAGCGTTGTGCCAGCAACCGAAAGGTCGCTGGTTCTAATCCCCGGGCCGACTAGGTGAAAAATCTGTCGATGTGCCCTTAAGCAAGGCACTTAACCCTAAATGCTCCTGTAAGTCGCTCTGGATAAGAGCGCCTGCTAAATGACTAAAATGTAAATGTAATAAAACAATTTTGTGGTCCTCTGTAGCTCAGCTGGTAGAGCACGGTGCTTGTAACGCCAAGGTAGTGGGTTCGAACCCCGGGACCACCCATACACAAAAAAATGTATGCACGCATGACTGTAAGTCGCTTTGGATAAAAGCGTCTGCTAAATGGCATATTATTATTATTATTATATTATTATTAAGAGCATACCACCTGTTATGGTTTCACAGACACAGGCCAGGGCGCCATCTTTCTCTGCCCAGCCCTTCAGGCGTAGGGAATGCAGGGTTTGTGGCTCAACAGATCACTCCACTGTGATGCACTGTAAACATGAGAACCTGTGCTTCTGGTGCTTTTCCCCAGATCATTGGAAGTCAAATACTCCAAAACAGGGGGAACACTATGCCAATCCCGGCGATGAGAGATGCCCAACACAGCAGCAGAGAAACCCACCACAGCAGCAACCGTTAAACTGACACGCCCACAGGTGAAGGGGGGAAATGTGGGTGTTCAACTGTCTACCACCAAGAAAGAATCTGATGATCTTGAGAAAACATATGAGATGTTGTGCTCTGATGCGAAAGTAGGAGAGAACATTTTTATGTTAGGTTCACAAGAGGTTGAGGCTTTTTCAGATTTGTTTTACACCTCTGTGTCTGTACATGGGAAAGTGCAGCTTAAGGGCATGCTTGACACTGGGTCTATGGCCTGTACATTGAGTGAACATACTGAGCAGAGACTTTTTGGAAGCAGGTGCCCTTCCTCAGCAATATCAGCCTCTTAAAGAGTTAGTGTTAGTGGGTTGTGGGGGGAAGAAGGCCTCACCAAAGTGTTTCTATGACTTGAAGATGCAAATCAATGGGATTGATGTTAAAGTGCCCACTCTAGTTGTTCCTGGACAGCGTGATGATCTTATCCTGGGATCGAATATCATTAAGCACCTATTGCATGAGATTAAGGGCACTGGAAACTAGTCAACAACATGGATGGCCAGACTCACTCACCAGAGGGTGAGCAGTTTCTGCAGATGATGACAAGTGTCACAAGATGGAAGGGACAGCAAGTTGGAAGGGACAGGAAGTTGATGGCAAGATTGGGACTGTGAAGCTCACATAAGCTGTGACTCTTTTTCCCCAAGACTGAACACTTCGTTTGGGGTAAGCTTCCTAAAAATGTGGCATTGTCTCCAGGCAGCACTGTAATAGTCGAGCCTACCAGGTCAAAGGTCATGCCCAGAAACATACTCGTGGGTAGAGTTATTACGCCCATGTGGGGAGATGGCTGGGTCCCTTTAAATGTAGTAAACTGTTCAGATAAACATCTCTCTCTAAGACGTAACATGAAGCTGGCCGATGTGTCTACATGCTTGGCTTGGCTGTTGAGGATACAACACTTTTTCAGGGCCTTCATGAGGTGAGGAAGACCCCAGTGGAACAGAAGTAGGATGACAATGGCTGCCACAACCTGAAACAAAGACTGTCTGATCTAGGATTAGGTGACATCGACATTGATGGATGCCAAGTGACTGACCAGTGGAAGGAGAAGCTTGTGAATACCATCACAAAATATGAAGACATCTTCTCAAGACATAATCTGGACTGCGGAGAAGCCAGGGGTTATGTTCACCGTATCCACCAGGTTGATGACAGACACTTCCGCCTACCATACAGAAGGGTTCCGCCTGCTCATTACCTGAAGCTGAGGAAGGTATTAACAGATATGGAGGAAGTAGGCCTTATACGCAAGTCGGTTAGTGAGTATGCCTCCCCTTTAGTCATGGTATGGAAGAAAGACGGGAGTCTGATGGTTATGCACTGACTTCAGGTGGATGAATGCATGAACGGTGAAGGACACTCATCCCCTTCCTCATCAAGCAGATTGCCTCTCAGCCCTTGGTGGCAGTGCATTTTTCAGCACCATGGACTTGACCTCAGGATTTAATAACATTCCAGTTCATGAAGAGGACAAGAAGTACACATCCTTTACCACACCGATGGGACTTTATGAGTACAATCGCATGCCACAAGGTCTGTGTAACAGCCCGGCCTCTTTCATGAGAATGATGTTAAGTATATTTGGGGACCTACATTTCTCAAATCTCCTTTGTTACCTAGATTACTTGTTGGTCTTTGCACCCACCGAGGAACTGGCTCTGCAGCGACTTGAAGTTGTGTTTAGCTGTCTAAGTGCCAACAATCTCAAACTAGCACCCAAGAAATGCCACTTCCTACGAAGAACCGTGAAATTCCTCGGACATATCATTAAAGAGGATGGTGTGTCAGTGGACGCTGAGAAGGTGGAGGCCATTGCCAAGATGAGCCAAGCTCAGCTGATGGAGGCAGACGGATGTACTCCCTCTGCTTGGAGGCTGAAATCCTTCTTTGGTATGGTATTATATTACCAGCACTTCATTCCTGACTGTTCCACCATAGCCAAGCCATTGTTTGCACTCACTGGGGGTCAAAAGAGAAGAGGAAGAGATGGGAGGAAGAAGGGCAACAGTGGGATTTTCCGGAAGCTGACGCTATCGGATTGGACTGAGGAGTGTGTCATTGCATTCCAGAAGCTGAAGGATGCTCTTCTGAATTGTGTCGTGCTGGCTCACCCTGATTTTGAGAGGCTGTTCATTCTCTTCACTGACGCTTCTTTGGATGGTCTCGGGGCTGTGCTTTGTCAAGTGCCTGAAGGTGAAGATAAAGCAAGGCCCATAGCATTCGCGAGCAAGAGCCTGAGTAAGTCGCAGAGAAGGAATCCGGCATACTGACTTGAATTTCTAGCACTGAAATGGAGCGTGTGTGAGAAATTCACTGACTTAAGGGGCACGAGTTCACTGTCTGGACAGATAGTAACCCGTTAACGTACATCATGACAAAATCCAAGCTGGATGCTTGCGAGCAAGCTTGCACCATACAACTTCAATTTGAAGCGTATCCCAGGCAGCAAGAATACCGTAGCAGATGCACTGAGCCGCGACCCCTTCACAGTGACTGCCGTGCAGAGACTGATGATGGAGTCCTACCTAGCACTTCTGTCTGAGGCTGTTGGGACGCTGAATGATGATGTCCAAGATGCCTTCCGGTGGGCTTCTTATCCCCAGGAGATAACCTCCTTGACCACTGCTGAAGTGAAAGCTATATGTCAGCTCCATATCGACTGGGAATGTTCAACAGAGATGCAAGCAATCCAGCTTGTTTCCAACATCCAACAGCTGTTTTCTCCTGGTATTGACACTTTGCCTGAATTCTCGCATGAGGAACTTTGAGGTCTCCAGCTGCAGGACTGTGATTTCCAAGGTCATCCCTTTCGGCTTCAATAGGAAACGGCCCACCAGACGAGACCGATATGATGTTTCTTCTAAAGTGTTGTTGCTGATGAAGCAGTGGGACCGCTTGATCCTAAGAGAGAAGGTTCTGTATCGTGTCATTAAGGAGAGGCACACAAACCGGAGAAAGTTCCAGTATGTCTTACCAGAGGTGTTGCGACTCAAAGCAATGAACGGCACGACCTTGCAGGACATCAAGGCCAGGCCAGAACTCTAGCCCTGGCCAGACAGAGGTTTTTCTGGCCTGCAATGGAGAGAGACATCAAGGAGTATGTACGCTGCTGCCAGAGATGCGTTCTAGCAAAGACTCCAGAGCCAGCGGCTAGAGCCCTGTTAGAGAGCATCAAAACCTGCTCTCCCATGGAGTTGGTGTGTTTGGATCTTTGGACAGCGGAAGACAGTAAGAAGAACTCAGTTGACGTTCTGGTGGTGACTGACCACTTCACTAAACTTGCCCATGCGTGGCCATGCAGAAACCAGACAGCCAAGCAAGTAACTGTGGGATCATGTCTTCTGTGTCCACGGATTTGCTGCAAGGATCCATACTGATCAGGGCGGAATTTCGAGAGCGAGTTAATAGCAGAACTGCTTAAGCTCTCTGGTGTCCAAAAGTCCACGGCGTTTCACCCAATGGGGAATGGAGAGACTGAACGCTTCAGCAGGACATTAGGCAGCATGCTCAGGAGTCTACCCCTGAAAACCAAGGAACATTGGCCTGAACAAATCCAGTCATTGACATTCGCCTATAATGCCACTGTTCACGAGACTACCAGGCTATGCTCCATTCTTTCTCATGTTTGGTAGGGTCCCTCGGCTACCAGTGGATGTGATGTTCCACAATGTCTTGGACGACTCCAGTGTTGTGGATTGCAACAAGTATGTCGAGACGCTGATCACTGGGCTGAAGGAAGCTATGAGTGTTGCCCAAAGGCACACTGACAAGCAACAGAGACGACAAGGTCGGGAGTACGACAAGCGGGTTAAAGGCATCAGTTTGTCCATTTGGGGATCGTGTCCTCATCGCCAACAAGGGTGAAAGGGGCCGTCGCAAGTTGGCTGATAAGTGGAATCCCGAGATTTTCACAGTGACTTCAGTCAATCCACAAACTCACACATACAGAATCCAAGACCGCGATGGCAGAGAGGAGGTGGGTCACAGAAATCTACTGCTGCAGGTGAACTTCCTGCCATTTGAAATTGATGACTTCAATGACAGTGATGCTGCAGGACCTTCGATCAATGTAGATGCAGGAGAGGCCATGCATTCCGGCGATGGACTGGACAGGGAAGACATGGAGGACTCTGGGGAGGAAAGTGCATCTTGGATGGCGGAGGATTCAAGCAATTACTCCGTGCTCTGGACTTCGGATGGAAAGACAGAACCAGAAGAACCTCGCCTGCCTGAGGAAAATGACCTGGGAAGCACCTCTGAGATCCTGGAGCTGATTCCTTCAAACCCTCCTCTGATCAGTGATCTAAGGCCAGAACCACTGTTAGTCACCATGGCCCCTAGCCCAGTGGCGGGTCGCACAGGGCGGGGAGGGTAGTTAAACCTGTCAAGAGACTAATTGAGTCAATCCCCCAGAAGGTGCAAGTTTAACATAGTACAGAGATATAGTACAGAATTACAGTTTTTTTTTTACAGCTAAGAAGGTAGATATAGTGTAAGAGGCCTGACCAACTTTCACTTGCCCTGAACCCTATGGGTTAGCTTTGAGCTGAATTCAGAATTATGCCTTGAGCTTGGTAGATTATTTTGTTTCGTTTTACAAGGTTGGTGAAATTCAGGAGGGGTGAATGTAACAGTTGTTAAAGTGCTTTGTGAATTTCACCAGGTTCATATATTAATATAGCATGTTGATTTGTTATTATGCATGTCTGCATCCTGGGAATAGGGGAGTGGGTACTTACGTTTTGCCCTGCGTGCTCCTGCTCAAATCATTTTAATGCACTGTGAGAGGTAGGCACGCTTTTTCTGTTGTCTTCAGAAAAGTTTGATTCCTTTAAGCACAAAGTCATACACACAGTGTTTTGTTCATGAATAATATTGTATATTTAGAGTTTACTCATAAATGGATGGTATTGTTAAGATGCAATTGTAATTGTACTTTTTAGGATGATATTAACATTCTGAATTCAACATGTGGTTACTAGCTAGCTAAGGTATTGTATGTGTGAACGATGGCTAGCTCCTCCACTGATCCCAGTCCTTTTTATTGTGCGTCTATGTTGTAGAAAGAGGCGACAATGGGCAGAACATATTTGTGCTCTACAAATGTTTTGTCTTCTCTTTTGGATGCAGAGACAATTCTGATTCATTAAAACAGCCTGATCTCCGAAGTCCACGTCTATAGTCCCAATAAATCACACACAACGCAGAGATACAGCCGTGCAGTACAGCACCGGTTACACAAACATACAGGAGGACAAGCTAAGACTTTGTGTTGGCCCCAAGATATCATATACCTTATTTTTACCAGTGTGTTCCTTTCATGTGTAAACCTACATAATTAACATGACAGTGATAAAGGAAGGATAATTAACATGACAGTGATAAAGGAAGGATAATTAACATGACAGTGATAAGGGATAGATAATTAACATCACAGTGATAAGGGATAGATAATTAACATGACAGTGATCATTAACATGACAGACCCATGGGGCGGCGCACAATTGGCCCAGCGTCGTCCAGGGCAGGGGAGGGAATGGCCGGCAGGGATGTAGCTCAGTTGGTAGAGCATGGCGTTTGCAACGCCAGGGTTGCGGGTTCAATTCCCACGGGGGGCCAGTATGAAAAAATAAATAAATAATGTATGTACTCACTAACTGTAAGTCGCTGTGGATAAGAGCATCTGCTAAATGACTAAAATGTAAATGTAGTGATAAGAGATAGATAATTAACATGACAGTGATAAGGGATACATAATTGACATTTTTTACTTTATTTAACTAGGCAAGTCAGTTAAGAACAAATTCTTATTTACAATGACGGCCTCAATTGACAGCATCAACATGACAGTGATAAGGTAGAGATAATTAACATGACATTGATAAGGGATAGATAATTAACATGACATTGATAAGGTAGAGATAATTAACGTGACATTGATAAGGTAGAGATCATTAACATACATTAACATGACAGTGATAAGGCAGAGAGACTCGGCACATTAACTGCACAGTCGTATTTTAATTGCATCAACAACAGAAACATTAAATGCATGCTTGTGAACTCAACTATAGCAGAAAACAAAGGACTTTTCATCTGACCACAAAAACAGACAGATCTCTGAGACTGGGATGCACCTGCTCTGCCTCTGACACATACCCTACATCCACTTAGAGGAGGAGCCTAACATCTGGGGGAACATCACTTCCTGAGGAAGATGCTGCTGCAGACTACAACCCTCAGAGGGCCTCAACAACCCAAACATGACATGGATTTAATGACACCCAGACAGGGTTGCAAACTAGCTTACTTCTTAGCTACAACACAACGGCATCTGTGAAAGAAAATGTAACTGGGTAAATATGGAAAACCATAAACGTATTGCTAGGCTACAGTAGAAGCTGCTCCAAAATCCTTCTCATGCTTCTAGCCTACACTTTCTCCCATTTAACTTTGTATCATGTACAATGTTAAAATGAATGACATCTCCATGCAGTCTAGACTCATAATTTGTCGTAATATCGCAAGAAAGGTCATGGTGACGTTACAACTAACTCATATCGATACCTGTCATACGGGAGATCCTGCATCACGCCAATTGGTCCAGAAGCGATAGCACCATAGGGGGCCGAATATCATTGGGCGACATCAGCCTCTTTGAATTTGCGGATCAAGAAGCGTTTAGCAGCCACCCGACGCGGCCGCAATCGACCTTTGAATAACTGTGAGGACCAACAAACAAGGAAGGACGTTACGTATCAATGTAGACATTTGAATCATGATTTCATCCACCCGAAGGTATCATGGTCGAGAGACAACGGTTGGGTACCTAAAAGGACATTAACACGTAAGTATCTTACATTTTGTATGACACATCAGTGTTTACAGTTCCGTTTAGGGATGCTCTCGGGGCTTCTGTATCGCGATGGCCAGCATCATCAGCATGCTCGCGGTCTATGGCTGTCACTACTGCAGCCTAATCGCAACGTTGGTGTCGTGGCGTTACCCGGTGGAGCACACGTTTCACGCCTAGAAATGAATAAAAGATTCACTCTCAGCTCTATACAGCCTACGTCTTTATCACGAATGCTAAACTGATTAAATCACTGTTGTTCATCAGTCACATCTGGTTTAATGACGGTTGATAAATAGACAAAAGGGACGTTGTACAGCATCAACATCTGTCTATAGTCTATTTAATCCCTTACAAACGTGCTCTATTTAATCAATCGGTTGTACACTGCAGTACAAAGGCATTCTGTGTATAGTTAGTTTATACAGCAGGGGTCCCCAATTACATACAACAGTGGGCCGATTTTTCCTTGATAGTATGGTCGGGGGGCTGGAACATAGTTATAAATAATTTTGTACACTGCAAATTTACCGCAAAAATCCCAAACAGAAATCATATAACATATAACAGTGTTTGACAGAAACAGAATCATTTCGAACCTTGATTACATTGGGATACGATCACATACTGTATGTCTCTCTATATGTGGGAATACTTTGGAACAGATTTCCTAAATTAAAATCACTGGTGATTTTATGTCAATAGTCCTAATAAAAAAAAGAAATAACTGTTTGATGATTTTTTATTATTGACCGTTATACCATTAGGTGCATCTGGCCCAGCTGGGTGTTCAACCAGTTGGATTAACGCTCATCACGTCTTGGTTATTAGCGCATGGATTTGCCCACCGTGAGGGTGTGTCGAGGCGTCACACTGAGGAATACAATGGAAGAAAACGAAATGGAAATTATATAGGACGATACTAAACAACCTGATGGCATAATTTCTCTACCTCACTCAGCGTTTCAAACGAATGTGTAGGGTATTGTTAGTCCGTTATAATAGTGCCACAGCCGCGGGGATTATTTGGTCTCACTGTCATAGTCTATAATAATAATATGCCATTTAGAAGACGCTTTTATCCAAAGCGATTTACAGTCATGAGTGCATACATTTTTACGTATGGGGGTGGTCCCGGGGATCGAACCCACTACCCTGGCGTTACAATCGCCATGCTCTACCATGCTCTTTGAGCGCGCGATATGTAGGCTATTTATATATAGGGCCAGACGTTTTTTATACATAGGCTACTGGATTTCCGATCCTGTTCGCCTCCTTTGTCTACGCATTCGCGCAAAGAACCAATTGCGCGCGCTACATACTTTCATGACACCTGCATCTCTTGTGTCGCTTCCTTTTATGCAGATCAACATGGAAAGTACTACAATACATCCCTGCAGTCTCAACGCTACTGAGTGTGGGCACTGCGCACCTGTTCTAGGCTATTCCAAAAGCATGTGATATAGGCCTAAATAGAGTACTACGGTATGAGTCATAATATGAGTCATAATACCCGTCAAACAAGGAAATGGTTCCAATCATATTTTTCCCATAGGGGATTTTAGAAACACTTAAAATAAGGGCTGTGTTTTGTGTAGGCTTACTCTGTCATGACGTTTTGATAACCCTGTAAATCTCTCTAGGACAAGGTGACTTTTATCAATATATTTGCTTGAATTTACATAGTGGTAAAACGAATGAACCATTTCCCAGTTTGACCGCTAGGTTTTATGGGTATTATGACACCTCCACTGTGGGGCTTTATAGGGTGGGCCCAATGAATACATAGCCTATACCAACCTCCTAAAATATCAACCTCATACTTACTCATGGTATGTGAATCATGTACTCCCGAGTGGCGCAGTTCCTGGTTCAAATCCAGGCTCTGTCGTAGCCGGCCGTGACCGGGAGACCCATGGGGCGGCGCACAAGTCGTCCAGGGTAGGGGAGGGAATGGCCGGCAGGGATGTAGCTCAGTTGGTAGAGCATGGCGTTTGCAACGTCAGGGTTGTGGGTTCGTTTCCCACGGGGGGCCAGTATGAAAAATAAAAAAATAATGTATGCACTCGCTAACTGTAAGTCGCTCTGGATAAGAGCATCTGCTAAATGACAAAAAATAAATATATATTAGCCTATATAGCATACTAAACAATGTCCCTATACCTGGGGATACACTACCGTTTAAAAGTTAGGGGTCACTTAGAAATGTCCTTGTTTCTGAAAGAAAAGCAATTTTTTTGTCCATTAAAATAACATAAAATTGATCCGAAATAAAGTGTAGACATTGTTAATGTTGTAAATGGCTATTGTAGCTGGAAACAACTGATTTTTTATGGAATATCTACATAGGCGTACAGAGACCCATTATCAGCAACCATCAGTCCTTTGTTCCAATGGCACGTTGTGTTTGCTAATCCAAGTTTATCATTTTAAAAGGCTAATTTATCATTAGAAAACCCTTTTGCAATTATGTTAGCACAGCTGAAAGCAATAAAACTGGCCTTCTTGAGACTAGTTGAGTATCTGGAGCATCAGCAATTGTGGGTTCGATTACAGGCTCAAAATGGTCAGCAACAAATACCTTTCTTCTGAAACTTGTCAGTCAATTCTTGATCTGAGAAATGAAGGCTACTCCATGTGAGAAATTGCCAAGAAACTGAAGATCTCGTACAGTGCACAACTGAGCAAGAGGACAAATACATTAGAGTGTCTAGTTTGAGAAACAGACGCCTCACAGGTCCTCAACTGGCAGGTTCATTAAATAGTACCCGCAAAACAACAGTCTCAACATCAACAGTGAAGAGGCGACTCCGGGATGCCAACCTTCTAGGCAGAGTTGCAAAGAAAAAGCCATATCTCAGACTGGCCAATAAAAATAAAAGATTAAGATTGGCAAAAGAACACAGACACTGGACAGAGGAAGATTGGAAAAAAGTGTTATGGACAGATGAATCGAAGTTTGAGGTGTTCGGATCACAAAGAAGAACATTTGTGAGACACAGACCAAATGAAAAGATGCTGGAGGAGTGCTTGATGCCATCTGTCAAGCATGTTGGAGGCAATGTGATGGTCTGGGGGTGCTTTGGTGGTCGTAAAGTGGGAGATTTGTACAGGGTAAAAGGGATCTTGAAGAAGGAAGGCTATCTCTCCATTTTGCAACGCCATGCCATACCCAGTGACTCAAAGCACAGCTCCAAACTATGCAATAACTATTTAGGGAAGAAGCAGTCAGCTGGTATTCTGTCTATAATGGAGTGGCCAGCACAGTCACCGGATCTCAACCCTATTGAGCTGTTGTGGGAGCAGCTTGACCGTATGGTAGTGAGAAGTGCCCATCAAGCCAATCCAATTTGTGGGAGATGCTTCAGGAAGCATGGGGTGAAATCTCTTCAGATTACCTCAACAAATTGACAACTAGAATGCCAAAGGTCTGCAAGGCTGTAATTGCTGCACATTGAGGATTCTTTGACGAAAGCAAAGTTTTGAAGGACACAATTATTATTTCAATTAAAAATCATTATTTCTAACGTTGTCAATGACTACATTTCCTATTCATTTTGCTTGTTTTCAACAAGGACATTTTATGGAAAACAAGGAAATTTCTAAGTGACCCCAAACTTTTGAACGGTAGTGTATATTGTCATATGTTACACCATAACTGCCAGACCTGGTTTGACACACAGCTGTCTTAAGAGTGATTCCCAGTAACACTTCATCCCTTGTCCCTTTTACATAGGCCTAATTGACAGGGGTCTCCCATGTGAGCTTGTCCACTGTTAAGTTCCCATTGACCGTGGTGTAAGTCCCCCCCTCTCCCCCCATCCCACAGGAGACCACTACTCACTGTAAAAACCACATGAATCATTCATCCTGTTGACCGAATGACAGCATGGGTTGTAAGGGCAGTGTGTTGAAGGAATCAAACCAATCACATCCCCCAGACCCTCCGGGACCCTGTCACTCTTAAGGCGTCCGCATACTAGGTTTGGTTTTCTCCTAGCAGAACGTCTGTGTCTGGCATACTCCCTTAATAGACATTTGCTTGAATAACAAAAAAAAAGTGCCAATATTACTGTTTGTCCCTCTTGAGACGCCGTAGCAACCAGTACACTTCCTCAAGATACTCAGAATTAATCTTAGATAACTCAAGATTCATTTTGACGTTTTTGCAGAGTAGGTCTTTGTCGCGCAATTTTACATCTAACTAAGATGTTTGGTGCAGTATTTCTCAAGTGAAAAAATTTGCACGCAAGCTAGTCTGTCTTTGAATGACAACAAACATTTAATTGAAGATGCCCTACTGTTGACCAATCACCGACGAAGGGGCGTAGACTTCGGCTACCAAACATCGACAAGCCTCAATAAATAAAATAAAAACTGGCGGACACCAAAACGAACTAAAATGTCACAAAATGTTGTCATAATATACTGTATTCACTAACTGTTTCGACTGGGAAGCATACGGTAAGCTGTATGCCACTGTGTGGATGGAGAGGGTATCCTCTCTGTGTGTCAGGGTGTTATGGAGAGGGTATCCTCTGTGTGTCAGGATTTTATGGAGAGGGTATCCTCTGTGTGTCAGGGTGTTATGTCAGGGTGTGGTTGCAATAAATTAGATAGATGTTAATCATATTATGTTATGATCCAAAGATCATCTATTTTAGAGAAATTGTGGGTTTCAACAGTCACACAGAATAAAGTTTGATTGAATATGTGTGTGTGTTTGTGTGTGTGCATATACTATGATTGAATGTGTTTGTGTGTGTGTGAGTGTTTGTGTGTGCGCAGATGCTATGATTGAATGTGTTTGTGTATTTGTGTGTGCGCATATGCTATGATTGAATGAGTGTGTGGTGTGTGTGTGTGTGTGTGTGTGTGTGTGTGTGTGTGCTTTAACCCTGCTGCGCAAGGTCTCCAGAAGGCCTGGTTGAGGAATTCACAGGAAAGCATAATACCTACTGTGCGTGCAGTACCAGTCCCTGCCATAAGCCCATGCAATAGGAATGAGTGCCATCTACGGTCTGGTTCTGGTTAGGGACGTTCAGCCTCCTCCCTCTCCCTGCCACCTGCTCCCTATTTGGGCCTGGCAAGCGGATATTGCCTGAGTTAGCAGCACTTTTGCATAATGAGGAGAAGTAGCCACCAAAACAGACCACTTATCAGCCATATGCTGTGTGTGCGCGGGTCAGCTGTTTGTTCACCCGCACCCGCTGGCAAATGCTAATAACCCATCTGCAACTGCCCGACTATATGTGATAAAGTGAAAACTTCAATTGTGCTGCTTTCGTGTGTGCCGTTTACAGCGGAGAGAATGTGTTCGGACACAGGCCAAAGGTCCTGGCTAGGCTACTAACATGTTGCAGCCTGGCTTCGGTTTTAAAGCTTGACAATTAATAACCAAAAAAACTAAACCTGTAACTAAGCACCATGCAAAGGAGAAACATGCAGGCCTGTTACAGCAACATTTGAGCAGTAGCCTAGGCTGGCTAGTCAACTACAATACATTTTGAGTGCACCATACAGCAATGCTCCATTCGACCGCACCGGTGATCCATGCAGTGCAAAGAAATGAAAAACATGTTTTAAGTTGACATGTTAATCAAAAGGGAACCATCACTCTCTCCCAGAAGCTTGGCCGGTGCGTAAAACCCGCAAATTCAGACAAACAATCAAGTTTAAATGTTACAACAACATATAGCTCAGTTTTTGTTATTTGTAGTTATTAAATACTTTTTTAATAGGGGTCGCAGCATATTATGCACATCTGCAAGCATAGCAGCAAAGGCTGGACAAATATTTTTTATCTCTTTTTGTTTTAATGTGTTAAAATGCTAATATGTTAAAACGCGAATTAATTGTGTTTTTTCAATATGGTCCGTGCGCTGATTGAGTTTGACACCCCCGGGGCTAGTGTATCTATTTATGTAGCTAGTTAAGCTAAAAACATGGAGCCTAACATTAGCTAGCTAGCTGCTTGGAGGATGTCATGACATTGGAGGAGTGGGTGAGTGACCGACTTTTTCCCCTCATATCGTTTTTCGTTGGCTACAGCTAGAGATGCTGCAGGTGTCATTTGGTTAGCTTGCAAGAAATGTGAATCGCTTTGCTAGCTAGCTAGCTATGCTGAACTTGAATGTTATCCATAGTTATCATATATCTTAGTTGTCAATCAAATATATTTGGCATAGATCAAATGGGCAGGCAGGCAGGCAAGTTCCCATTCAGTTGTCAAAACGTGGGTTGGGACAAGCATGCATTGGCAGGCAAGCTGCAGAAGGACGAGCAGGCTACTATTCCCCATCGTTTATCAGGCCAACTAGCTAAAAAAGTTTGAGAGTATCTAATATTCCCTCGTTAGACTTTAGCTCATCTTGCTCTGGCTAGCATTAGTTGTTGTTGTTGTTGATGTGTATAGGCAACTGAAGGAGAGATTGCCTACCTACCTTTTCATGTTTGTTTTTTTATCAATAGGATTGTTAAGTTCCCAAATGTAAGACTGCTGTGGTATTTCTATATTTGCAGAAATCCTTTCAGGTGTATTTTGTCAGTTCCACTTTAATATTAAGGCTATGTGAGAGGTTATAGGTTATCTACAGTCAGTGTCCAGATTTCAGTTTCCATTTAACCCATCTGAACAGTAGGCTACAGTTCCCTTGACGTGCCATAGGTGTATTTGAAGTCCCATTTTGTGACTGTCAAATTTGTATAGCGCCTCACAATCATCACACATAACAACATAACACTGCTACCATCCTCTTTTACCACTTCACCAAATCTTTCCCAAACATGACCTTTCAGGCCCTCCCTTCTCTTTACTTTTAACTCTCCATTTCGCAGCTTTTCTCTTTTTGAATTAAACTTATTTTTGGCTCCGTGGATTAACTGTAACTTTTTCTGCCAGTTCCCAAAAGCATTTGTCGATTGGTGTGTAGGCTATTTGGCACGGGTACAGTTAGGCCCTAAAGCTTAGGCTTACTCACTAATACCAGATAGCCTAAAAATAATGAAAGAAAAATATAGCTTATAGATATAAATTGCACAAGAATGATACATTGATAGACTTTTTAAGGCATTGTTTTCTCTTTATTCAACCCACCCGCCCGGCGGATATAACCAATGGGGCTGTGGTTATGAGTGGACCCGCACATCACTAATGCGTGTGAGAGAAAGAGAGAGTTATGTGTGTCATCAAATCTAAACTAAAATATATTTACATGACTGGGTGAACCTTACCTGACTGGGTGAACCTTACCTGACTGGGTGAACTTTACCTGACTGGGTGAACTTTACATGACTGGGTGAACTTTACCTGACTGGGTGAACTTTACCTGACTGGGTGAACTTTACCTGACTGGGTGAACTTTACATGACTGGGTGAACTTTACATGACTGGGTGAACTTGACAAGAATAGAGATAGTGGCTAGTTTGGTTGTCAGACAAGAAGTTGTGCATGCATTCTTTATAAACATGTCACCTTTTATAGCTTTACTGTTATCTGCAACGCTTTGTCGACACCACCCTAGTTCCATGTCTTCATCTGCATGAAATAAAATGGAAATAACTGACTTGAAATAGCTTGACAAAAAAGGCAGCTGTCAATGTGTATAAAATATTATAAAATATTATTAGGATCCACATTACCCGACGCCAATGGTGACCGCTAGTCTCACTGGGGTCCGACACGTAACGAAAAATACATTACAGACAAAAATACTTTACAATTTACATACATTTATTAACATTAGCATGTAGCGTGTGTGTCTGTGCATCTATCAGTTACGCATACGTGTCAGTACATACACACAACAAGTAGGTCACATGTGGTATGTTAGATACTGTACTAGTTTGCATGTGCTTTAATGTTCACTTGTTTTGTCTGTGTTTATTTCCTTGAAGGTCGTACCATGCAACCATACAACCTCTCTCACTGTGTGATGTATGGTACGCTGCTGCTAATGGCGACTGTGTGTGTGTGATGCAGTCACCCAGCTTCTCTTCTGTCTGTTGTTAATCATTGTCATTAACAACCATTATTTCAAATCAACTTCCCGTCGACCTCGTTCACATGTCATTTCCTCATGTAGGCTTCTGTAGCTATTTTAAAGACATCTGCAACAGCACCGTGGTGTTCACTGAGGCCTATTTTCATGTTGTTGTCTAAAGCACACTGCAGGATTAATTCTGAATACTTTTCTGAGGAGGGGGCCTGACCCCTCATAACTTGACCAAGTGGGTGCATGTCAGGCCAGGTAAAATAACTTGGCAATGGCCTTCGTTTGAGAACTCACAATGTCCCACTGGCTGCTACTTGACTTGGTTCAAAGCCATTTTCACTGGACCATTCCTGTCCTTTCATATAACTACAACAGGCTAATCAAAGTCTGGTTGTTAAATGGCCCCATGCTAGTGGCACCATACAAGCGCAACTAAAATAGTTTTTCATCATGTTAGATTCATTTTACAGTACTTAGCTGAGGTGAGACTTGTTAGCGTTTTAAGATATGTATTTATTTAATAGGAACACATTAGGACACATAACAACAAGATGAACACATTAGGACACGTAACAACAAGATGAACACATTAGGACACGTAACAACAAGATGAACACATTAGGACACGTAACAACAAGATGAACACATTAGGACACGAAACAACAAGATGAACACATTAGGACACGTAACAACAAGATGAACACATTAGGACACATAACAACAAGATGAACACATTAGGACACGTAACAACAAGATGAACACATTAGGACACATAACAACAAGATTAACACATTAGGACACATAACAACAAGATGAACACATTAGGACACGTAACAACAAGATGAACACATTAGGACACATAACAACAAGATGAACACATTAGGACACATAACAACAAGATAAACACATTAGGACACGTAACAACATGATCAACACATTAGGACACGTAACAACAAGATGAACACATTAGGACACATAACAACAAGATGAACACATTAGGACACATAACAACAAGATGAACACATTAGGACACGTAACAACAAGATGAACACATTAGGACACGTAACAACAAGATGAACACATTAGGACACGTAACAACAAGATGAACACATTAGGACACATAACAACAAGATGAACACATTAGGACATGTAACAACAAGATGAACACATTAGGACACGTAACAACAAGATGAACACATTAGGACATGTAACAACAAGATGAACACATTAGGACATGTAACAACAAGATGAACACATTAGGACACGTAACAACAAGATGAACACATTAGGACACGTAACAACAAGATGAACACATTAGGACACGTAACAACAAGATGAACACATTAGGACACGTAACAACAAGATGAACACATTAGGACATGTAACAACAAGATGAACACATTAGGACACGTAACAACAAGATGAACACATTAGGACACGTAACAACAAGATGAACACATTAGGACACGTAACAACAAGATGAACACATTAGGACACGTAACAACAAGATGAACACATTAGGACACGTAACAACAAGATGAACACATTAGGACACGTAACAACAAGATGAACACATTAGGACACGTAACAACAAGATGAACACATTAGGACACATAACAACAAGATGAACACATTAGGACACGTAACAACAAGATGAACACATTAGGACACGTAACAACAAGATGAACACATTAGGACACGTAACAACAAGATGAACACATTAGGACACGTAACAACAAGATGAACACATTAGGACACGTAACAACAAGATCAACACATTAGGACACGTAACAACAAGATCAACACATTAGGACACGAAACAAGATCAACACATTAGGACACGTAACAACAAGATCAACACATTAGGACACGAAACAACAAGATCAACACATTAGGACACGTAACAACAAGATCAACACATTAGGACACGAAACAACAACAAGATGAACACATTAGGACACATAACAACAAGAAGCGTGCTCCGCTTCTGTAGGCTTCTTGCTCGAATAGAACACACAATCTTCATCGCAACATTCATCACCTCTTTCATGTTTAACATCTTCCCGCACAAAGGTTACTGATGAATTACGCAGTGATAACTAAGAAAGTCTGGGAAAGAATCATCTTGTTTGCACAATGCAGCGAACCCACTATTGCGGCCTACAATAGCTTGGTGCCCCATCGGTAGTAATGGAGACAAGCTTACAAAAGGGCAGTTGGAATTTGTTAGCAAACTCTATAAAAGCTTGAAAAATATATTCGCCCTTGTATGTCCCTTCAGTGGCAAAATGGCGAGTAGTCCCTCCTTTGTTGTTGTCATGTTGTCAAATACCATTCTCTCCTAACTGTGCCACATCTACCATATCTGTGGACTCGTCAACCTGGAGGGAATAACACTCGCAGTTGTCAATGTCCTTCTTCAGTTGATCATCGAGGTTCTCCGCTACTCCCTCACATCTTCTTGTCACCGTATTTCTGGACAACTGAATGTCATTGACGGCAGCCATAATCTCAGTCTTATTCTTCAAATCCCCAAACAGCGAGTCTGCAGCCTCAATGAATGCTTCCTTGATCATCTCCCCATCTTTGAACGACTTTTTATGCTTGGCAAGAACGCGACTCACACGATAAGATGCTATGGTTGCCGCCTTCCCATTGGTCACAGGCCTTGTGAAAATGGACTGCTGCCAGTTGTTGTTTTAGTTCTTGTACCTTTCTTCTTCGTAATTCAGTCTTTGCTGGAAAATCTTGTTCCTGGGTTTTGTGTGTGGTTTTAAAATGTCGTTCTATGTTACCTTTCTTTGGGATAGCGATGCTATTATGGCAGATGAGGCACACACATTTTGAGTTTGACATGACGAAAAAATAACCTTCCTCCCATTCCTTGTGGAATGATACGTTTTCAGTTTTCTTGTATCCTTCCCTTCACTCATTATTGCTGCTGTCGACCACACAACTTAAGAACAACTTAATAATGAATCTGGCTACAAAGTTGGCTACCTGCCTGGCATCACCATGACCTCGACTTGGGAGTTGGCGGGCGGCATCTGACCGCACTAACTGGTCAGATTGTATGTAAATCACGTGACTTTTCAGACGTTATGGAGGACTGTCGAACGTTAAAACAGAAAGAGATTATAGGCATTGATTTGTGTGACTGAATTTTAGTAGATGTATAAGGATTTGACAACGAGATGAACACATTAGGACATGACAACAAGATGAACACATTAGGACATGTGAACGAGATGAACACATTAGGACATGTGAAACGAGATGAACACATTAGGACATGTGACAACAAGATGAACACATTAGGACATGTGACAACAAGATTAACACATTAGGACATGTGAAACGAGATGAACACATTAGGACATGTGAGAACAAGATGAACACATTAGGACATGTGACAACAAGATGAACACATTAGGACATGTGACAACAAGATGAACACATTAGGACATGTGACAACAAGATGAACACATTAGGACATGTGACAACAAGATGAACACATTAGGACATGTGACAACAAGATTAACACATCATGAATTGACAACAAGATGAACACATTAGGACATGAGTTACAGGAAAATAATGCAGATTTTACAGAAGTGAAGTCCGAGAAATGACTCATTCACAGACACATTTAGAAATAGTGAAGTACCGTTTCAGATAATGGAACAAATGATGTTTACTTCAGAGATGTAGTTCCTGTAAAGGCCTTTGAGTGACAGGTTCATTGTCTCCGCCTCCCTCCATCCTCCATGACCGTTGAGTTGGTTGACCTACATCCCTGCTTTCTCTGATGGTGCTTAGCTTCACTGGGAGGTCTGGTTCATTTATTCAGCCTTTCTTTTCATTCATCGAGGTCAGCAGGCAAGAGTTGTTAATTAGCATCATCGTCATGGTGACCTCTCCTCACCGCTCACAAAGCTCATATAAGGGCTTGGAGACGTCTGATAGGCTGACTCTCTAGGTCTTCTTCCAGTCGGTTTCACCTGCGATCCGACAGACCAACAGGAGGCAGCAAGCTCTGGCAAGCCTGTCTGTCTGGAGAAGTAGGGCAGGAGAGGTTGATTTTGTGTGTGTGTGTGTGTGTGTGTGTGTGTGTGTGTGTGTGTGGAGCACAGTACAGCACTCACACCACATACAGTCAGAGTGAGAAGGACCAATCATACTTCCAGTATACAGCATCCCTGGCTCTGGTTGGCCTTGATGTAATTCATCACACACACACACACACACACAGTATGTTCTTCTATCCTTGTGGGGACCTAAAATTAATTTCCCTTCAAAATCCAATTTTTCCTAAACCTAACCCTAACCCTTACCATAACCTTAATCATAACCTTATCCCGTAACCCTAGCCCAAACCCTAAACCTAACTCCTAACGCTAACCACTAACTCCTTACCCTTACCCTAATTGTAACCCTAACCTTAACCCTAACCCTAACCCTAAACCTAACCCTATCCCTAAACTTAACCCCTAAGCTTAAAATAGCCTTTGTTCTCATGGGGACATAGGAAATGTCCCCATGAGGGAGAATTGTCCTTGTTTTACTATCCTTGTAGGGACTTTTGGGGATTTGAGGTCCCCACAAGGATAGAAGAACCAACACACACACACGCATGCAAACACACACACACACACACACACACACAGTAGAGTCACATATGTACATGATGAACTCTTTCACATTCTCTATATCTGAGTAAGGATTAATTGGTGTGTCCCCATTTCTGACTCTCAGCCCCCAAAAGACAAAAAGCACAGGGGTGCAGGCAGGGGAGGTGAGAGTTAAATGAGCAGTCCCATCTCCTACCATGCCCGCGGCGTGACGTTTTCCCTCTGAGCAGCAGTGAAGCGGAAAAGCCATTATTGGGTCAGTTCCTGCCTCGTCGAGTTCCATTAGCTCCCATAGAGTGAGATGGGACCTGTGGGGCGTTCTGTTACTGTGCTGAGCTGGAAGGTTGCACGGCTGGGATGCTGAGATGGGGCGTATCCCATTGACACCTGTCTGTACATGAGGACATCCCACACTAGTTGGCATATGTGGGTGTAAATAGGATTACATGGAATCTGTCCATTGAGGATATTATTAATAACTTTAACCACACTGGGGCTATCTGTACCTGGAGCCTCCTAACACAGCCCAGCCACACATGTCTGACTCACCTGCACTTCTGAGGAAGTACCAGGAAGTGCTGATAAGGCTGCAGGTCAGCCAAGAGGGTTCAAAGGTAAACTTTTTTCAATAAGGATAGAAAGGCGTCATCCAAAATACTGAACATTCCAACCCTAAGGCTGCTGAAACTCTGCTGCTGCTGTTTGGGGAACACTTTGGTAGGATCACTTTGGTAGGGACGCTTTGGTAGGGACGCTTTGGTAGGAACACTTTGGTAGGGACACTTTGGTAGGGACGCTTTGGTAGGGACACTTTGGTAGGGACACTTTGGTAGGGACGCTTTGGTAGGGACGCTTTGGTAGGGACGCTTTGGTAGGAACACTTTAGTAGGGACGCTTTAGTAGGGACGCTTTAGTAGGGACACTTTGGTAGGAACGCTTTAGTAGGGACGCTTTAGTAGGGACGCTTTGGTAGGGACGCTTTAGTAGGGACGCTTTGGTAGGGAACACTTTGGTAGAGACGCTTTGGTAGGGACGCTTTAGTAGGGACGCTTTGGTAGGGACACTTTGGTAGGAACACTTTGGTAGGATCACTTTGGTATTAACAATTTGTGGATTTCCCCACTAGGGGAATGGATTTGAGTTCTGTGGATGTGCCCAACGAATCACCTGAGACCTGGTCTCGTCTGCTGTATGGGGAACATAGAAACACAAGAGGAAAGGAAATGAAAAACAGTGAGCACATCTAGAGGAGAAGGAAAGGAAACTGAAGATCAGTTACTCTGACCTGGTATGTTGTTTTTTAATAGCTCTTACTTACATACAAAACCTCTGAATACAGTGTCACTGAATCAACCGTGGTTGATTTACCCGAGTAGAAATATGTAGGGCATCTAGTTTTATGGCACACAGTTGTATTGCATGTCATAATGGAGCTGTAAAGTGTAATAACGTCAACTTACTGTAAGTGGGATTCCAAAGGGCTCCCTGGATCCAGTGTCACTACTGCTACTGTCCCTGTCACATTTGATACGGGTGCCAGTAAGCCACACAGCTTTCACATGTGTTTACAATGTAACGTGAATAACAAGAGTACATTTGTGTAAATTGTAGCTAAGGAGATGCACTACAAAAGTGGAAATGTGGGGCTGGGGCCTATTTCCTACCTCATGGAAAAACTCAATCTTAATATTTCAAACTCTTCTCTGGCCATGTTGATATTTCATTAAATCCAACCTGGACTCAGGGGTAGACGTAACATAGTAAATGTAAATCCAGAGACACAATTAGTATGTACGTTTCGTATGGTATGTATTCACTTGTGCATGTCCATCAACCATTTCATGTGATATGTTACAAATTACAATATATATGATAAGTTATGAATTGCAATTCGTACAATATGTTATCAATTGCAATTCGTATAATATGTTATGAATTTGCAAAATGGATGATATGTTATAAAATCCAATTTGTTGTGGCTAACATTAGCTAGGTTGCTAGGTGGCTAATGCTAACATTAGCTAGGTTAGGGGTCAAGGTTAGGGTTAAGGTTAGGGTTAGGGTTAGCTCCATGCATGTTAACTAACATGCATGGACAAAAATCTGTCCTTAATGGTTAGGAGTTAGGTTAAAGGGTTAAGGTTTGGGTTAGGGTTAGGGAAGGGTTAGCTCCATGCATGTTACCTAACATGCATGGAGAAAAATCTGGCCTTAATGGCCATGTACTGTTATAATCTCCACCCGGCACAGCCAGAGGAGGACTGGCCACCCCTCAGAGCCTGGTTCCTCTCTAGGTTTCTTCCTAGGTTTCTGGCTTTCTAGGGAGTTTTTCCTAGCCACCGTGCTTCTACATCTGCATTGCTTGCTGTTTGGGGTTTTAGGTTGGGTTTCTGTATAAGCACTTTGTGACATCTGCTGATGTATAAAAAGGGCTTTATAAATACATTTGATTGATTGATTGAAGTAGTCGCAAAGTAGCTAAAATGCTAATGTTGTCCATGAAGAGATTCAATCTTGGTGTTGCTAGACGTTCGCGTTATGCCTCCACCCATCCATCCCGACCAACCACCCTCCTTTCCTTTTTGCCTTAAGTAACCATCTGTCTTATGTAACCGTACCAAACGTAACATATTGACTAATCTGAGTTTTTCAGGATTTACGTTTACTGTGTTACGTCTAGTCTATGAGACCAGGCTGTTAAATCATGCATAGTCTGCAGAAGCATCATAAAGAGTAGCATAGTACTGTAGATGTCTGTTGAACTGGGAGGTAATGTCCCATGATAAAGGCATCTGGCCAGTGATAACAGAAAACTGCTGCCCTAACCAGCATGACAAAGGGATGAGTCCTGTATGCTCCGTGTGTTTTAGATTTTGAGAAAACTAGCCGCTAACAGACACACAGAGGACTGATGCATAGACACAAGGTGCAGCACAGGGGGCGTGTGTGTGAGGGATAGTCAGTTAAAGATGGGGTACTGGGACCTACAGTGTGATCTATTGTTTAGACTGAGAGAGTGTAGCTGTATGAGATGACATGGCCTGGCTGTTGGAGTGGACAGACAGACAGACAGTTGGACAGACAGACAGACAGACACTGTGTCTCCATGCTGAGTTCAGGGCTTGGGGTTCTGCCACTGTCCTGGTGCCCAGCCTCAGCCTCAGTCAAGATCTCTGCTGGCCTGATGGACTGCCTGCCGATGCCTACTCACTGAGGGCCCAGCTGTCTGTCCATCTGTCTCTGTCTGTCTGTCCAACTGTCTCTGTCTGTCTGTCTATCTGTCTCTGTCTGTCTGTCCAACTGTCTCTGTCTGTCTGTCCAACGGTCTTGCTGGCAGTTGTATACCTGCTGTGCCATGTCTGTCTGTCTGTCTGTCTGTCAGTTCGTCTACTCCACTGTACGTAACTTATTTTGTAGTGACTGTATGGTATGTGTCCATCTGTCCCTCCAGTGTGGGTGGTGTGTGACTGTGCATCAGATGACTCTGATGTGTACTGGTCAACTCCTGATTCATCATCATGCTTTAGTCAGGATGATGCTCTTCTATGAGTTACATACTGGTACTGCTCCTCTATGAGTTATGTACTGGTACTGCTCCTCTATGAGTTACATACTGGTACTGCTCCTCTATGAGTTATGTACTGGTACTGCTCCTCTATGGGTTATGTACTGGTACTGCTCCTCTATGAGTTACATACTGGTACTGCTCCTCTATGAGTTATGTACTGGTACTGCTCCTATATGAGTTATGTACTGGTACTGCTCCTCTATGAGTTATGTACTGGTACTGCTCCTCTATGAGTTACAGTGGGGAAAAAAGTATTTAGTCAGCCACCCATTGTGCATGTTCTCCCACTTAAAAAGATGAGAGAGGCCTGTAATTTTCATCATAGGTACACGTCAACTATGACAGACAAAATCAGAAAAGAAATTCCAGAAAATCACATTGTAGGATTTTTAATGAATTTATTTGCAAATTATGGTGGAAAATAAGTATTTGGTCAATAACAAAAGTTTCTCAATACTTTGTTATATACCCTTTGTTGGCAATGACACAGGTCAAACGTTTTCTGTAAGTCTTCACAAGGTTTTCACACAATGTTGCTGGTATTTTGGCCCATTCCTCCATGCAGATCTCCTCTAGGGCAGTGATGTTTTGGGGCTGTCGCTGGGCAACACAGACTTTCAACTCCCCCCAAAGATTTTCTATGGGGTTGAGATCTGGAGACTGGCTAGGCCACTCCAGGACCTTGAAATGCTTCTTACGAAGCCACTCCTTCGTTGCCCCGGGCGGTGTGTTTGGGATCATTGTCATGCTGAATGACCCAGCCATGTTTCATCTTCAATGCCCTTGCTGATGGAAGGAGGTTTTCACTCAAAATCTCACGATACATGGCCCCATTCATTCTTTCCTTTACACGGATCAGTCGTCCTGGTCTCTTTGCAGAACAACAGCCCCAAAGCATGATATTTCCACCCCCATGCTTCACAGTAGGTATGGTGTTCTTTGGATGCAACTCAGCATTCTTTGTCCTCCAAACACGACGAGTTGAGTTTTTACCAAAAAGTTCTATTTTGGTTTCATCTGACCATATGACATTCTCCCAATCCTCTTCTGGATCATCCAAATGCACTCTAGCAAACTTCAGACGGGCCTGGCGTAAGCAGGGGGACACGTCTGGCACTGCAGGATTTGAGTCCCTGGCGGCGTAGTGTGTTACTGATGGTAGGCTTTGTTACTTTGGTCCCAGCTCTCTGCAGGTCATTCACTAGGTCCCCCCGTGTGGTTCTGGGATTTTTGCTCACCGTTCTTGTGATCATTTTGACCCCACGGGGTGAGACCTTGCGTGGAGCCCCCAGATCGAGGGAGATTATCAGTGGTCTTGTATGTCTTCCATTTCCTAATAATTGCTCCCACAGTTGATTTCTTCAAACCAAGCTGCTTACCTATTGCAGATTCAGTCTTCCCAGCCTGGTGCAGGTCTACAAATTTGTTTCTGGTGTCCTTTGACAGCTCTTTGGTCTTGGCCATAGTGGAGTTTGGAGTGTGACTGTTTGAGGTTGTGGACAGGTGTCTTTTTATACTGATAACAAGTTCAAACAGGTGCCATTAATACAGGTAACGAGTGGAGGACAGAGGAGCCTCTTAAAGAAGAAGTTACAGGTCTGTGAGAGCCAGAAATCTTGCTTGTTTGTAGGTGACCAAATACTTATTTTCCACCTTAATTTGCAAATAAATTCATTAAAAATCCTACAATGTGATTTTCTGGATTTTTTTTCTCAATTTGTCTGTCATAGTTGACGTGTACCTATGATGAAAATTACAGGCCTCTCTCATCTTTTTAAGTGGGAGAACTTGCACAATTGGTGGCTGACTAAATACTTTTTTCCCCACTGTATATACTGGTACTGCTCCTCTATGAGTTACATACTGGTACTGCTCCTCTATGAGTTACATACTGGTACTGCTCCTCTATGAGTTACATACTGGTACTGCTCCTGTATGAGTTATGTACTGGTACTGCTCCTCTATGAGTTACATACTGGTACTGCTCCTCTATGAGTTATGTACTGGTACTGCTCCTCTATGAGTTATGTACTGGTACTGCTCCTCTATGAGTTATGTACTGGTACTGCTCCTCTATGAGTTACGTACTGGTACTGCTCCTCTATGAGTTATGTACTGGTACTGCTCCTCTATGAGTTATGTACTGGTACTGCTCCTCTATGAGTTACATACTGGTACTGCTCCTCTATGAGTTATGTACTGGTACTGCTCCTCTATGAGTTACATACTGGTACTGCTCCTCTATGAGTTATGTACTGGTACTGCTCCTCTATGAGTTATATACTGGTACTGCTCCTCTATGAGTTACATACTGGTACTGCTCCTCTATGAGTTATGTACTGGTACTGCTCCTCTATGAGTTATGTACTGGTACTGCTCCTCTATGAGTTATGTACTGGTACTGCTCCTCTATGAGTTATGTACTGGTACGGCTCCTCTATGAGTTATGTACTGGTACTGCTCCTCTATGAGTTATGTACTGGTACTGCTCCTCTATGAGTTACATACTGGTACTGCTCCTCTATGAGTTACGTACTGGTACTGCTCCTCTATGAGTTATGTACTGGTACTGCTCCTCTATGAGTTACATACTGGTACTGCTCCTCTATGAGTTACATACTGGTACTGCTCCTCTATGAGTTACATACTGGTACTGCTCCTCTATGAGTTATGTACTGGTACTGCTCCTCTATGAGTTATGTACTGGTACTGCTCCTCTCTGAGTTATGTACTGGTACTGCTCCTCTATGAGTTACATACTGGTACTGCTCCTCTATGAGTTACATACTGGTACTGCTCCTGTATGAGTTATGTACTGGTACTGCTCCTCTATGAGTTATGTACTGGTACTGCTCCTCTATGAGTTACATACTGGTACTGCTCCTCTATGAGTTACATACTGGTACTGCTCCTATATGAGTTATGTACTGGTACTGCTCCTCTATGAGTTACATACTGGTACTGCTCCTCTATGAGTTACATACTGGTACTGCTCCTCTGAGTTACATACTGGTACTGCTCCTCTATGAGTTACATACTGGTACTGCTCCTGTATGAGTTATGTACTGGTACTGCTCCTCTATGAGTTACATACTGGTACTGCTCCTCTATGAGTTACATACTGGTACTGCTCCTCTATGAGTTACATACTGGTACTGCTCCTCTATGAGCTCACATACTGGTACACCTACGTATGTAAACACAGTGAGGATTGTTAGTCAGAACTTACTATAAGTGCTCAATCTGGGTGGAAGTATACAAAATGGATGTCATCCTCGTAAACCATCGTTGTACTAAATTTCCTTGGGCATACAGTATGGATGTAACTGTATAAAGATAAACGGTATGGAGACCAATGCTACCTCTGGGGCCAAACAGAGATGTCGGAATCCCAGGGTTTTAATAGTGGATAGATCAGTATCAGGGCTTGTTTTCATGGAAATAGTAGGTTTGCTGTTTGCTGCCTTAACCTCCAAGGAAACATTGAGTCAACTGGGGCTGAAAGACAACAGTCTTAGTGGGCTGTTCCCTGGTTGGTTTTGTAGTGATTGGTTAATTTTCCTTTTATCTTCCTATGACGTTGCCATTAGACCATAGTCTTCACCCAGAATCAAATATTGAGTGTGCTCTGGCCACTCTGTCACAAGAGGCTATTTTTTATCATACAGTACTTCCCCAAATGATTGATTTTCAAATATGTTTAGTTTGATATTTTCACCTCAACATCTGTCCAGGGTCAGTGTCAAGTTACTGTACCTTATCACCAAACTTAAACCTTAAAATAATGATGTCACGACAGTGCTGGAAAGTCGTTTTTAGCCATGTAGCAGTGTAGCTAACTAATGGAACTACAAGCTACATCTTTCACAAGAAAACCTACCCCTTATTTATTTTTCTCTCTCTGACCACTGGGCGACGTACTCACTCTCTGGCTGTCACACAGATGTCACCACACTGTCACCTTCAGCGGGTCGGTGGCTGTCACACAGATGTCACCACACTGTCACCTTCAGCGGGTCGGTGGCTGTCACACAGATGTCACCACACTGTCAACCTCAGCGGGTCGGTGGCTGTCACACAGATGTCACCACACTGTCACCTTCAGCGGGTCGGTGGCTGTCACACAGATGTCACCACACTGTCACCTTCAGCGGGTCGGTGGCTGTCACACAGATGTCACCACACTGTCAACTTCAGCGGGTCGGTGGCTGTCACACAGATGTCACCACACTGTCAACCTCAGCGGGTCGGTGGCTGTCACACAGATGTCACCACACTGTCACCCTCAGCGGGTCGGTGGCTGTTTCCGGGTCGGAAACAACCGGGTGCATCCAGTTTACAGGGGAAATGGAAAGAGAGCCTGTGATGCGTCTTCCGCTTTTGGACATTAAGAAGGCGACGCACCATCTTTAACTCCTCCTCCACAGTTAACGGATTGGTCGAACAATGCAAAAGACAACCTCCCCCGACTGTTTTTTTCCTTCTCATCAGGACCAGAAAGATAGAAACGCCGCTCCGGCATTTATTTTACGCCTGCTACTTTGTATTATGTGACATTTTACATTTAGATATGATACTTTTTTTATGAGGTAGTTTTGATGTAGTGAACTACTTTTTCTAAGTAACTTTATTTAAGTAAGCTATACCCTTTACTCTCTTAATGGTAGCTTTACTGTAGCTCAAGTAATCGGTAGCTTGATTATATGTTCAGAGTATCTTCCCCAACACTGGACATCGATACCCCCCTACTCTGTTGTAGCTAAGGAACGGAGGTCGAATGTAGTATTATTATTGAAAGTGCTTCTCTTACAGTGGGGAGAACAAGTATTTGATACACTGCCGATTTTGCAGGTTTTCCTACTTACAAAGCATGTAGAGGTCTGTAATTTTTATCATAGGTACACTTCAACTGTGAGAGACGGAATCTAAAAAAAATCCAGAAAATCACATTGTATGATTTTTAAGTAATTAATTTGCATTTTATTGCATGACATAAGTATTTGATACATCAGAAAAGCAGAACTTAATATTTGGTACAGAAACCTTTGTTTGCAATTACAGAGATCATATGTTTCCTGTAGATCTTGACCAGGTTTGCACACACTGCAGCAGGGATTTTGGCCCACTCCACCATACAGACCTTCTCCAGATCCTTCAGGTTTTCGGGGCTGTCGCTGGGCAATACGGACTTTCAGCTCCCTCCAAAGATTTTCTATTGGGTTCAGGTCTGGAGACTGGCTAGGCCACTCCAGGACCTTGAGATGCTTCTTACGGAGCCACTCCTTAGTTGCCCTGGCTGTGTGTTTCGGGTCGTTGTCATGCTGGAAGACCCAGCCACGACCCATCTTCAATGCTCTTACTGAGGGAAGGAGGTTGTTGGCCAAGATCTCACGATACATGGCCCCATCCATCCTCCCCTCAATACGGTGCAGTCGTCCTGTCCCCTTTGCAGAAAAGCATCCCCAAAGAATGATGTTTCCACCTCCATGCTTCACGGTTGGGATGGTGTTCTTGGGGTTGTACTCATCCTTCTTCTTCCTCCAAACACGGCGAGTGGAGTTTAGACCAAAAAGCTCTATTTTTGTCTCATCAGACCACATGACCTTTTCCCATTCCTCCTCTGGATCATTCAGATGGTCATTGGCAAACTACAGATGGGCCTGGACATGCGCTGGCTTGAGCAGGGGGACCTTGCGTGCGCTGCAGGATTTTAATCCATGACGGCGTAGTGTGTTACTAATGGTTTTCTTTGAGACTGTGGTCCCAGCTCTCTTCAGGTCATTGACCAGGTCCTGCTGTGTAGTTCTGGGCTGATCCCTCACCTTCCTCATGATCATTGATGCCCCACGAGGTGAGATCTTGCATGGAGCCCCAGAACGAGGGTGATTGACCGTCATCTTGAACTTCTTCCATTTTCTAATAATTGCGCCAACAGTTGTTGCCGTCTCACCAAGCTGCTTGCCTATTGTCCTGTAGCCCATCCCAGCCTTGTGCAGGTCTACAATTTTATCCCTGATGTCCTTACACAGCTCTCTGGTCTTGGCCATTGTGGAGAGGTTGGAGTCTGTTTGATTGAGTGTGTGGACAGGTGTCTTTTATACAGGTAACGAGTTCAAACAGGTGCAGTTAATACAGGTAATGAGTGGAGAACAGGAGGGCTTCTTAAAGAAAAACTAAAAGGTCTGTGAGAGCTGGAATTCTTAATGGTTGGTAGGTGATCAAATACTTATGTCATGCAATAAAATGCAAATTAATTACTTAAAAATCATACAATGTGATTTTCTGGATTTTTGTTTTAGATTCCGTCTCTCACAGTTGAAGTGTACCTATGATAAAAATTACAGACCTCTACATGCTTTGTAAGTAGGAAAACCTGCAAAATCGGCAGTGTATCAAATACTTGTTCTCCCCACTGTATATGAACAGGTACCTGTTCTCTGTGAGAGAGTGACTCAGCCTCTTGAGAATGAGGACCGCTAGTCCTGTTGCTTATTCATCTGAGATCCCTCATTTAGATTTTACTTTGATGTAGACCTGTACATTTATATTGGGCTCTCTGAAAAGACTCGGAGAGCCCAATATAAATGTACAGGCCTGTAAAACACTAGGTTTGCCAAATCTGGTGTTTGGCCCTTGTTTTCCTTCATATATCTGAAGCACTGGTACACACAAACTAACAATACCGGATCTCACCCAATGGCTCATTGTGAACCTTGGGTCAAGTGTGTCATCCCAGCCCCAGAACTCTAATCATAGCCTAATCTAGTCAAATTGTCTCACTCGCTCTCTTTCTCTCTCACAGTCAGGAAACATCTTGTAAGTACTGTATGTTTCTCTATAGACATACATTTGACCTGGGAGAACTAGCAGGGGCAGTTTGCTCCTTGGACTGTCTACAGACCCCATGTATTGTTACTTATCCACCCCTCTAACCACATCCTTAACTGTCTAATATTTTCATGTTAAACAAATATGCACAAGCAAACCTCAACATCCCAAACAAGACTGTACCCCAGACAACTTCCCCTGCTCGCCCCCATCTATTCACACCAGCACTCACGTCCAGGATCCTCATCTCTTTCTCTCTAACTCTCTCTCTCTCTCTCTCTCTCTCCAGTCCAGTGAGAATAGCAATGGTCTGAGGGAAATGAGGATATCTCCATTTGGCCATCAATCAACCGCTCAATAAGATTGAATTAAGATTGAATTGGATTTTCTGGTCTGGCTCCCCTCTGCATGCCCTTATGTCTGCAATCATCAAAGCAACTTGCTGAAGGCAGACATCTTTTTCTGTTTTCTTAACAACAGTACCACACCACACCAGTGCCATCATTTCATGAAGTATTACGAGGACAAGATTACTACTACAGAAAGGTACAATGGGGGAAAAAAAGTATTTAGTCAGCCACCAATTGTGCAAGTACTCCCACTTAAAAAGATGAGAGAGGCCTGTAATTTTCATCATAGGTACACGTCAACTATGACAGACAAAATGAGGAAAGAAAATCCAGAAAATCACATTGTAGGATTTTTAATGAATTTATTTGCAAATTATGGTGGAAAATAAGTATTTGGTCAATAACAAAAGTTTCTCAATACTTTGTTATATACCCTTTGTTGGCAATGACACAGGTCAAACGTTTTCTGTAAGTCTTCACAAGGTTTTCACACACTGTTGCTGGTATTTTGGCCCATTCCTCCATGCAGATCTCCTCTAGAGCAGTGATGTTTTGGGGCTGTCGCTGGGCAACACGGACTTTCAACTCCCTCCAAAGATTTTCTATGGGGTTGAGATCTGGAGACTGGCTAGGCCACTCCAGGACCTTGAAATGCTTCTTACGAAGCCACTCCTTCGTTGCCCGGGCGGTGTGTTTGGGATCATTGTCATGCTGAAAGACCCAGCCACGTTTCATCTTCAATGCCCTTGCTGATGGAAGGAGGTTTTCACTCAAAATCTCACGATACATGGCCCCATTCATTCTTTCCTTTACACGGATCAGTCGTCCTGGTCCCTTTGCAGAAAAACAGCCCCAAAGCATGATGTTTCCAACCCCATGCTTCACAGTAGGTATGGTGTTCTTTGGATGCAACTCAGCATTCTTTGTCCTCCAAACACGACGAGTTGAGTTTTGACCAAACATTTATATTTTGGTTTCATCTGACCATATGACATTCTCCCAATCCTCTTCTGGATCATCCAAATGCACTCTAGCAAACTTCAGACGGGCCTGGACATGTACTGGCTTAAGCAGGGGGACACGCCTGGCACTGCAGGATTTGAGTCCCTGGCGGCGTAGTGTGTTACTGATGGTAGGCTTTGTTACTTTGGTCCCAGCTCTCTGCAGGTCATTCACTAGGTCCCCCCGTGTGGTTCTGGGATTTTTGCTCACCGTTCTTGTGATCATTTTGACCCCACGGGGTGAGATCTTGCGTGGAGCCCCAGATCGAGGGAGATTATCAGTGGTCTTGTATGTCTTCCATTTCCTAATAATTGCTCCCACAGTTGATTTCTTGAAACCAAGCTGCTTACCTATTGCAGATTCAGTCTTCCCAGCCTGGTGCAGGTCTACAATTTTGTTTCTGGTGTCCTTTGACAGCTCTTTGGTCTTGGCCATAGTGGAGTTTGGAGTGTGACTGTTTGAGGTTGTGGACAGGTGTCTTTTATACTGATAACAAGTTCAAACAGGTGCCATTAATACAGGTAACGAGTGGAGGACAGAGGAGCCTCTTAAAGAAGAAGTTACAGGTCTGTGAGAGCCAGAAATCTTGCATGTTTGTAGGTGACCAAATACTTATTTTCCACCATAATTTGCAAATAAATTCATTAAAAATACTACAATGTGATTTTCTGGAAAAAAAAATCTCAATTTGTCTGTCATAGTTGACGTGTACCTATGATGAAAATTACAGGCCTCTCTCATCTTTTTAAGTGGGAGAACTTGCACAATTGGTGGCTGACTAAATACTTTTTTCCCCCACTGTATGTATGTAGACTAAAACTCTGATGTCACCAAGGCTGTGGATATCGGGTTTGTGGTATTACCTATGTGGACTGTGGTCAGAGGCTCTAGTAAATCATTATTAATTTTGAGGATCCTGAAAGCAGCAGCTTTGATTTATCCTGTAGAGTGACACTCAGGGAATACCTGTATGATTGAAAGGGTGCGGGAGAGGAAGGCGAGGCTGGTTTATTTGACATAATCTCTGATAGTGTATGTGTGTGTGTTTTAGAGATGGAGAGAGACGGTCCTTTGGGATCCCTCGTAGTCCAGTATGATTTCCCTCCAGGTATCACGGTTCCAGGTTGTTGTGTGGGTCTGGCTGGCCATGGGTCCGGAGGTGGCTGAACAGGCCGATCCGTGACTTGCAGATCTTGTGTCAGTGGGGTCAGGGATGGTCAGATCTTGGCTCAGTGGGGTCAGGGATGGTTAGATCTTGTCTCAGTGGGGTCAGGGATGGTTAGATCTAGTCTCAGTGGGGTCAGGGATGGTCAGATCTTGTCTCAGTGGGGTCAGGGATGGTTCTTTCTGTGGCCAGGGCTTGATGTTACTGACACCGGTGTCTGTGCTTTGCAGTATGTTCTCTTCTTTCAGTTCAGTTGATGATTTTGGACCGCCACCATCATTTTCTATTGACCTGGCCAAAGCTTTTGATACGGTAGACCATTCCATTCATGTGGTCCGGCAAAGGAGTGTCAGTGTCTCTGAGGGGTCTTTGGCCTGGTTTGCTAACTACCTCTATCAAAGAGTGCAGTGTATAAAGTCAGAACATCTGCTGTCTCAGCCACTGCCTTTCACCAAGGGAGTACCCCAAGGCTCGATCCTAGGCCCCACGCTCTTCTCAATTTACATCAACAACATAGCTCAGGAAGTAGGAAGCTCTCTCATCCATTTATATACAGATGATACAGTCTTATACTCAGCTGGCCCCGGCCCAGATTTTGTGTTAAACACTCTACATCAAAGCTTTCTTAGTGTCCAACAAGCTTTCTTTGCCCTTAACCTTGTTCTGAATACCTCCAAAACAAAGGTCATGTGGTTTGGTAAGAAGAATGCCCCTCTCCCCACCGGTGTGATTACTACCTCTGAGGGTTTAGAGCTTGAGGTAGTCACCTCATACAAGTACTTGGGAGTACGGCTAGACGGTACACTGTCCTTCTCTCAGCACATATCAAAGCTGCAGGCTCAGGTTAAATCTAGTCTTGGTTTCCTCTATCGTAATCACTCCTCTTTCACCCCAACTGCCAAACTAACCCTGATTCAGATGACCATCCTACCCATGCTAGATTACGGAGACGCTAGAGGTTCTTTACCATTTGGCCATCCGGATTGCCACCAATGCTCCTTATAGGACACATCACTGCACTCTATACTCCTCTGTAAACCCATCACAAGACCCAATGGTTGATGCTTATTTATAAAACCCTCTTAGGCCTCACTGCCCCCTATCTGAGATACCTACTGCAGCCCTCATCCTCCACATACAACACCCGTCCTGCCAGTCACATTCTGTTAAAGGTTCCCAAAGCACACACATCCCTGGGTCGCTCCTCTTTTCAGTTCGCTGCATCTAGCGACTGGAACGAGCTGCAAAAAACACTCAAACTGGACAGTTTTATCTCCATCTCTTCATTCAAAGACTCAATCATGGACACTCTTACTGACAGTTGTGGCTGCTTCGCGTGATGTATTGTTGTCTCTACCTTCTTGCCTTTGTGCTGTTGTCTGTGCCCAATAATGTTTGTACCATGTTTTGTGCTGCTACCATGTTGTGTTGCTACTATGTTGTTGTCATGTGGTGTTGCTACCATGTTGTTGTCATGTGGTGTTGCTACCATGCTGTGTTGTCATGTGTTGCTGCCATGCTATGTTGTCATGTGGTGTTGCTACCATGCTATGTTGTCATGTGGTGTTGCTACCATGCTGTGTTGTCATGTGTTGCTGCCATGCTATGTTGTCATGTGGTGTTGCTACCATGCTATGTTGTCATGTGGTGTTGCTACCATGCTATGTTGTCATGTGGTGTTGCTACCATGCTGTGTTGTCATGTGTTGCTGCCATGCTATGTTGTCATGTGGTGTTGCTACCATGCTGTGTTGTCATGTGTTGCTGCCATGCTATGTTGTCATGTGGTGTTGCTACCATGCTGTGTTGTCATGTGTTGCTACCATGCTATGTTGTCATGTGGTGTTGCTACCATGCTATGTTGTCATGTGGTGTTGCTACCATGCTGTGTTGTCATGTGTTGCTGCCATGCTGTGTTGTCATGTGGTGTTGCTACCATGCTGTGTTGTCATGTGTTGCTACCATGCTATGTTGTCATGTGTTGCTGCCATGCTGTGTTGTCATGTGTTGCTACCATGCTATGTTGTCATGTGTTGCTGCCATGCTATGTTGTCATGTGGTGTTGCTACCATGCTGTGTTGTCATGTGTTGCTACCATGCTATGTTGTCATGTGTTGCTGCCATGCTATGTTGTCATGTGGTGTTGCTACCATGCTGTGTTGTCATGTGGTGTTGCTACCATGCTGTGTTGTCATGTGTTGCTGCCATGCTATGTTGTCATGTGGTGTTGCTACCATGCTGTGTTGTCATGTGGTGTTGCTACCATGCTATGTTGTTGTCTTAGGTCTCTCTTTATGTAGTGTTGTGGTGTCTCTTGTCGTGATGTGTGTTTTGTCCTATATTTTGATTTTTATCTCAGCTCCCGTCCCCGCAGGAGGCCTTTTGCCTTTTCGTAGGCCGTCATTGTAAATAGGAATTTGTTCTTAACTGACTTGCTTAGTTAAATAAAGGTTAAATAAAAAAATTAAAGATCTGTAAAGGTCCTGGAGTTCCAAGTTATTTGGATTCACATGACATTTCTTGAGGTGTGCTTTGAGGTTGTCACGGAAATGCTTTTTCTGTCTTCCCTGAGCTGGGAGTAGAAGATAGGGCGACAGGTAGCTTAGTGGGTAAGAGCATTGTGCCAGTAACCGAAAGGTCGCTGGTTCTAATCCCCGAGCCGACTAGGTGAAAAATCTGTCGATGTGCCCTTAAGCAACGCACTTAACCTTTAATCACTCCTGTAAGTCGCTCTGGATAAGAGCGTCTGCTAAATGACAAAAAATAAATACGATTTGTTTAGGATGCCTTGAGTCGCTAATCCTCACGAGGTGACCTGCCCATCGGAGTTGATGTCTCATTACGATGGCTTCTATACTGGAGGAGTTGGTTCGTTCCAGGAGTTGGTTCGCTCCAGGTTTGTCTGTCCGCCCAGCTGATGTTAAGTATTTTCCTGAGGCAGCATTCGTGGAATCTTTCAAGGGCTTTGATGTGTTTTTGATATGCGGTCCAGGTTTCCACACCGTATAGCAGGGTAGGGATGATCACGGCGTTATACGCGTCCATTTTGGTCCTGGTGGGAACGTTTTTTAAGTATCGCATTGTTGGCAGTAATCTTGGGGGGTGGTAGGTGTGCTCCCGGAGCTTGCTTGTAGAGGATATTTGTTTTGCTGGTGTTGAGCGTTAGACCCATCCTGCTCTATGCGTCTATGAATATGTTAACGATGGCCTGGAGGTCAGCTTCTGAGCAGGCACTCACTTGGGTATCATCTGCATACTGAAATTCTACAACAGAAGTGATTGTGGTTCTTGACTTGGCTCTAAAACGGTTGATATTAAATATGTTCCCGTCTGTCCTGTAGGGGATGTTTATGTCTATGGAGAGCCTGCTCTCTGTCAGGTGGACCATTGCAGCCAGGAAGATGGAGAAGAGGGTTGGTGCGATGATGCAGCCTTGCTCTACTTCAGTCCTTATCTCGATTGGCTCAGAGAGAATGTCATACTGTCATGCAGGAGGTGGAGGATGTTAACACATTTTGTATGGCGGCCGTATCTCAGGAGGATTCTCCACAGGGCCTCATGGTTAAGTCAAAGGCCTTGTTCAGATGGAAGAAGGCCATGTATAGCGGTAGTCACTGCTCATGGCACTTTTCTTGGAGTTGACGGGCTGAGAAGATCACGTCTGAAGAAACACTAGCTCTAAGCAGGTGTCAACGGTGTGAATGTGATAAATCACTTCAGAAGAGCTGAAGTGCTATTCAGTTCTCTATTCACACGCAACATTCACATTACACCATAGCTTTTCCGCTCTAGTGAATATCTGTTCAATTAATGGGGTTGCATTTACAGTAGTTACCATTGTTTGCAATTCCACCTTTTGACCTCTGATCCCTGAGATGTGTGATCCGAAAATAGTCTATTACTGTATAATACAGCGGTTATTATATGATATGATATTATGTTATATTATACTGTATTATACAGCGATGGTGTGTGTGTCTGGGTCGGGTAAGGTGGTCAGTGGGAGGTGGTGGTGAGCTCTAGCCAATTACCCAGGTGTATTGGCTGCTGTAACGGTGGGTCCCCATCAGCCGGATCCACACGTCAGGGTTGGGAATTGTGCTGTCTCAGCGTGAGCCTTTAAAAGTCTTGGAGAGACAGGGTTAGAACCTGGGACACCTCAGTCTTTATTTCTCTCCTTGACTCTGTTTCTCTCACTTTCTCTCTTCTTTGTGATTACCGTGAGGAGGAGTGGCGGTAAGATGCTATTCATGCTTAATATTGACTTAGTATTTGCTGTAATGCTTCATGATTGGTATTGAAGAGTAATTGAGAAAACATTGAAAAAGACAGTTTGGTGAATTTAAGGATTTTTATTTTATTTAGTTTTAGTTAGAATTTTTCCTCAATCTGATTATATTGTTAACTAAATGAACTAAATGATGTTGTACTGAGGAGAGAAGGATTAGGATAGTAGATTATGTGAAAGAGGAGAAAACAGTTACTGCGTAGCTCCCAAAGCTAAGGAAGAAAATAGTTTCTTAAAACGAGTCTTATCAGAATAAAATATAACAGCACTGTGCTCACTTCAATTGGATGTTTAAAACGGTTGTTAGCTTTGCTTTCGTAATACTTGCTCACCAAACATTAAGGAACCAAAACAATTAAATGGGTTTAGCGATCATTGAACAAGACATCACATGTTTATGGCTCTGAAGAATGTTGGCAGGCCAAACTGTTTCTGCAGGGATCCTGAAAGTTCCAAAGCAGTTGGATTATATTGAATAGAATGTTTTCAAAATGAAAACAGAAAATGGTCTCTACAAACCAAGCAACAAGGAGTATGTTTGATAAGGTATTTTTTATGTTTGAATAGAATGGTGTACTTCATAGAAATATCCAAGTGTTATCAGACTAAATGCTTTCAATTCTTTTTGATTTCTGTTTATTGTGTTGGGATAGGTTTGATGAGATGGCGTCTGAACTGTAGAATTTGATTAGCTAGTGAGCTCTTCAAGGGAAAATGAAAGCAAAGGCAATGTTGGCTGCTGTGTAGCTATACTTTGCCAGTGATTTACAGTCTGAAAGGAAGTATTTCAGGGATTGACATAAAGTCTGAAAGGCACTTGCCCATTGGGCAAATCAGGAGCATTTTTTGGTTGCCCGAAGATTATGATCACTTGCCTGAAGAATGTAAATTAGCTATTTACACGCAAAAGTGCCATACCGTATATTGCCTGCCTTTCACCTACACATAGGGGAGGAATCAGAAAGATCAGTACTGGAATTCTTTGTATTTTTGTTATGTTACAGCCTTATTTTAAAATGGATTAAATACATTTTTTCCCTCATCAATCTACACACAATACCCCATAATGACAAAGTGAAAACAGGTTTTTAGATTTTGTTGCATAAAAAAAAATATACAGTGGGGAGAACAAGTATTTGATACACTGCCGATTTTGCAGGTTTTCCTACTTACAAAGCATGTAGAGGTCTGTAATTTTTATCATAGGTACACTTCAACTGTGAGAGACGGAATCTAAAAAAAAAATCCAGAAAATCACATTGTATGATTTTTAAGTAATTCATTTGCATTTTATTGCATGACTTAAGTATTTGATCACCTACCAACCAGTAAGAATTCCGGCTCTCACAGACCTGTTAGTTTTTCTTTAAGAAGCCCTCCTGTTCTCCACTCATTACCTGTATTAACTGCACCTGTTTGAACTCGTTACCTGTATAAAAGACACCTGTCCACACACTCAATCAAACAGACTCCAACCTCTCCACAATGGCCAAGACCAGAGAGCTGTGTAAGGACATCAGGGATAACATTGTAGACCTGCACAAGGCTGGGATGGGCTACAGGACAATAGGCAAGCAGCTTGGTGAGAAGGCAAACAACTCTTGGCGCAATTATTAGAAAATGGAAGAAGTTCAAGATGACAGTCAATCACCCTCGGTCTGGGGCTCCATGCAAGATCTCACCTCGTGGGGCATCAATGATCATGAGGAAGGTGAGGGATCAGCCCAGAACTACACGGCAGGACCTGGTCAATGACCTGAAGAGAGCTGGGACCACAGTCTCAAAGAAAACCATTAGTAACACACTACGCCGTCATGGATTAAAATCCTGCAGCGCACGCAAGGTCCCCCCTGCTCAAGCCAGCGCATGTCCAGGCCCGTCTGAAGTTTGCCAATGACCATCTGGATGATCCAGAGGAGGAATGGGAGAAGGTCATGTGGTCTGATGAGACAAAAATATAGCTTTTTGGTCTAAATTCCACTCGCCGTGTTTGGAGGAAGAAGAAGGATGAGTACAACCCCAAGAACACCATCCCAACCGTGAAGCATGGAGGTGGAAACATCATTCTTTGGGGATGCTTTTCTGCAAAGGGGACAGGACAACTGCACCGTATTGAGGGGAGGATGGATGGGGCCATGTATTGCGAGATTTTGGCCAACAACCTCCTTCCCTCAGTAAGAGCATTGAAGGTGGGTCGTGGCTGGGTTTTTCCAGCATGACAACGACCCGAAACACACAGCCAGGGCAACTAAGGAGTGGCTCCGTAAGAAGCATATCAAGGTCCTGGAGTGGCCTAGCCAGTCTCCAGACCTGAACCCAATAGAAAATCTTTGGAGCGAGCTGAAAGTCCGTATTGCACAGCGACGGCCCCGAAACCTGAAGGATCTAGAGAAGGTCTGTATGGAGGAGTGGGCCAAAATTCCTTCTGCAGTGTGTGCAAACCTGGTCAAGACCTACAGGAAACGTATGATCTCTGTAATTGCAAACAAAGGTTTCTGTACCAAATATTAAGTTCTGCTTTTCTGATGTATCAAATACTTATGTCATGCAATAAAATGCAAATTAGTCACTTAAAGATCATACAATGTGATTTTCTGAATTTTTGTTTTAGATTCCGTCTCTCACAGTTGAAGTGTACCAATGACAGTGTACCAATTACAGACCTCTACATGCTTTGTAAGTAGGAAAACCTGCAAAATTGGCAGTGTATCAAATACTTGTTCTCCCCACTGTATATATATATATATATAAACCTTATTTACATAAGTAATCAGACCCTTTGCTATGAGACTCGAAATTTAGCTCAGGTGCATCCTGTTTCCATTGATCATCCTTGAGATGTGTCTACAACTTGATTGGAGTCCACCAGTGGTGAATTATATTGATTGGACATGATTTGGAAAGGCACACTCCTGTCTATATAAGGTCCCACAGTTGACAGTGCATGTCAGTGCAAATACCAAGCCATGATGTCGAAGGACTTGTCCGTAGAGCTCCGAGACAAGATTGTGTCGAGGCACAGATCTGGGGAAGGTTAACAAATACATTTCTACAGCATTGAAGGTCCCCAAGAACACAGTGGCCTCCATCATTCTTAAATGGAAGAAGTTTGGAACCACCAAGACTCTTCCTAGAGCTGGCTGCCCGGCCAAACTGGGCAATCGGAGGAGAAGGGCCTTGGTCAGAGAGGTGTTCAAGAACCCGATGGTCTATCTGACAGAGCTCCAGAGTACCTCTGTGGAGATGGGAGAAGCTTCCAGAAGGACAACCATCTCTGCAGCACTCCACCAATTAGGCTTTTATGGTACAGTGGCCAGACAGCCCGCTTGGAGTTTGCCAAAAGGCACCTAAAGGACTCTCAGACCATGAGAAACAAGATTCTCTGGTCTGATGAAACCAAGATTGAACTCTTTGGCCTGAATGCCAAGGTTCAAGTCTGGTGGAAACCAGGATGGTGGTGGCAGCATCATGCTGTGGGGATGTTTTTCAGCGGCAGGTACTGGGAGACTAGTCAGGATCGAGGGAAAGATGAACGGAGTAAAGTACAGAGAGATCCTTGATGAAAACCTGCTCCAGAGTGCTCAGGACCTCAGACTGGGGCGAAGGTTCACCTTCCAACAGGACAACGACCCTAAGCACACAGCCAAGACAACGCAGGAGTGGCTTCGGGACAAGTCTCTGAATGTCTTTGAGTGGCCCAGCCAGAGCCCGGACTTGAACCCGATCAAACTTCTCTGGAGAGACCTGAAAATAGCTGTGCAGCAACGCTCCCCATCCAACCTGACAGAGCTTGAGAGCATCTGCAGAGAAGAATGGGAGAAACTCCCCAAATACGTGTGCCAAGCTTGTAGCGTCATACCCAAGAAGACTCGAGGCTGTAATCACTGCCAAAGGTGCTTCAACAAAGTACTGAGTAAAGGATCTGAATATTTATGTAAATGTTATATTTCAGTTTTTTTTTTTTATACATTTGCAAACATTTCTAAAAACCAGTTTTTGCTTTGTCATTATGGGATATTGTGTGTGGATTGATGAGGAAAAAAACGATTTAATCCATTTTAGAATAAGGCTGTAACGTAACATAATGTGGAACAAGTCAAGGGGTCTGAATACTTTCCGTAGATTGATGAGGGGAAAAAAACAACAATTTAATCCATTTTAGAAGAAGGCTGTAACAAAAGGCTACTGGAATTATTTGCAGTTTGGTTGTTTTCCGTTTTTTAAATCACCTGCCCAAATGGGCAACCTACCATGTGACAAATAACGTTTCATTTGATTTGATTTGAACCTGTGGGTCTGGACAGAGAAGAGCTGTGTAGTTGTGTTAAAGTGTTAGACTTTCCTTGGACCAGCTCTACCATGCAGAGATAATCCCTTTAGTGTTTTATTCTGGTCCTCTGGACCGCTCCAGCGCCCTGGCACCATCACAGGAGGGTAATAGGCAGTACAGTACAGTACCATGAGACCGGGCTAAACCCGACCAGACCAGAGACACACACTCTATCTGTCAGCAGGCACTAGACAGAAAGGAATTGGCTTACATTAAATTCACCTGTTTTATTCTAATCATTTTAGAATAAGGCTGTAACGTAACAAAATGTGGAAAAAGTCAAGGGGTCTGAATACTTTCTGAATGCACTGTATCTAGAAAAGAATAAGATCAGTTTTAGGCTACTGGGATTCTTTGCAGTTTGGTTGTTTTTACTTTTTTAAATCACCTGCCCAAATGGGCAACCTCCCAGCACGCTCAACTAGCATGACTACTCAGTTCACTTGCCCCAGGTAATAGGACAACCCTTCCTTCATGTCAATCCCTGCTATGCCTATGGTATAAGGGCACTGTGTTTCTGTTTCAACTGTGAGAGAGTTTGCATTGTTAAACAGTGTTATGTAAAGATAGGACTATTGAGGAGAAAACCTACTATAGCTGTGGCCAGCTGTCTGAACCGTGGACACACACACACACACACACACACACAAAGCCGTTGACAGAGTTAGGCCTACACCTCAGTACCGCTGCCTTACCATCCCTTTTCATTTCTTTAGTCATTGTGGGGAATGAGAAGTGGAGGTGAGGTGGGGTGGGGTGAGGTGGGGTGAGGTAGGGTGAGGTGAGGTGGAGTGAGGGTGAGGTGAGGTGGGGTGAGGTAAGGTGAGGTGGGGTGAGGTAAGGTGTGGTGAGATGGGGTGAGGTGAGGTAAGGTGTGGTGAGATGGGGTGAGGTGTGGTGAGATGGGGTGGGGTGAGGTGGGGTGCGGTGAGGTGAGGTGGTGGGGTGTGGTGAGGTGGGGTGAGGGGGGGTGAGATGGGATGGGGTGAGGTGAGGTGGGGTAGGGTGAGGTGAGGTGGGGTGGGGTGAAGTGGGGTGGGGTGGGGTGGGGTGAGAGATCTAGGGGTTAGCTGATCACCAGATGAATGACCTTTGGTTCACCTGTTAGCCTGTGCTCTCTTCCTTCTGTTCCACATAACCATGTGCAGTCACTGGGTTCATTTGCATACATTATTACCCTCATATGGTACCATTACTTTATCAGAGATATTATTCAAAGTATTTCAACTGTCATTCATGGAGGATAATGTTCTTTAGAGCCAGTAGAGTATATAGGGAACATCCACTGAATAGATAGAGTATGTGTCACGACTTCCTCCGAAGCTGCCTCCCCTCCTTGTTCGGGCAGGCTTCGGCGTTCGTCGTCACCAGCCTTCTAGCCACTGCCCTCCATATCTCATCATTCCATTTGTCTTGTCTTGTCAATTACACACACCTGGTTCATATTCCCCTCATTAGTACATGTATAAGTGTTCCCTCTGTCCCCTTGTCCTTGTGGGTGATTGTTTCATGTGAGATGAGTGTAGCATCGGTGGAGCTACCTGTACTTTGTATTGCCGGGGTATATTTTCCCTGTGTGCCTGTATTTGTTCCAGTGCGCCTGTTTTGCGCACTGGACTGTTGACACTATCCAGCGTAACCGTGTACTACGGAATAAACTCTGTATTCTGTGATTTACCCTCCTGCGCCTGACTCCTTCAAATCACACTCTCACAGTATGTCTGTAAAATGGGGAGATAACTGCTGTGTTTGTTTGAGGGGAACCTCGTTATTGTTATTTTATTGTGTTACTTTTGATAATTGTTTTACTTTAGTTTATTTGGTAAATATTTTCTTAACTCTTTCTTGAACTGCATTGTTGATTAAGGGCTTGTAAGTAAGCATTTCACGGTAAGCTCTACTCCTGTTGTATTCGGCGCATGTGACAAATAAAGTTTGATTTGATTTGAACCTGTGTGTCTGGACAGAGAAGAGCTGTGTAGTTGTGTTAAAGTGTTACAGACTTTCCTTGGACCAGCTCTACCATGCAGAGATAATCCCTTTAGTGTTTTATTCTGGTCCTCTGGACCGCTCCAGCGCCCTGGCACCATCACAGGAGGGTAATAGGCAGTACAGTACAGTACCACGAGACCGGGCTAAACCCGACCAGACCAGAGACACACACTCTATCTGTCAGCAGGCACTAGACAGAAAGGAATTGTCTTACATTAAATTCACCTGTTTTATTCTAAGCATTATTTTTTTAATCCCCACATTTTCATATTTTTAAAAGAACACATTGTGATAATGTCTGACGGTCCTCTCCTCTCTCCTTCTTTAGGATGACGTTTCCCAGAGGCCCCAGTAAGGCACGTCCTGTCCGTTCCCCTGTGTAGTGGTCCCCTCTGGCAGAGGACTGCTTTCGACCTGCAGACACTTTCACTGCTCAATGGCATACACAGACACTGGGTGAGATAGGAGTACAGACGGTAGCCAAAAGGAGAAAAATATCCCTTTCTTACAGCACGCTCCTTCTCCCCCACAGTCCTCCCGTCTCCCAGGCCCTTCTATCCCTCTCAGAGAGCCCCTCCCTGTGGCCATGCCCATCCTGCTCAATGCCGACGTCTCCTTCAGCTCCAAGCAGGAGCTCCTGGACCTCCAGGACGGAGCCATGGGCCCCTGCCTAGAGACACCCAGCCCACTGGACTCTCAGGAGGATAGCCCAGTGGGTTCAGGCCCAGGCAGCCCCGCTGGAAACGGCCCCGCTAGCCGCATCATCCTCACCGGGGCTGCTACGCCACTGCCTGGACAGCTTTACATGGGCGAGGTACCTGCGGAGACCCCGCTGGGCCTCACATTCATCCCCACAGACTCAGAAGGGCTGTGTGGCTGGGGGGCCCTGACGCCCCGAGTCATCCAGACTTTCAACACCCCTCGCTGGGTACTGTTCTTCCTGTGTGTGGCCTCCTTCCTCCAGGGCATGATTATCAACGGCTTCATCAACACCGTGGTGACCTCAATAGAGAGACGCTTTGACCTGCGCAGCTACCAGACGGGGCTCATCGCCAGCTCCTACGACATCGCTGCCTGTGTGTGCCTGGCCTTTGTCAGTTACTTTGGTGGGACGGGGCACAAGCCTCGCTGGCTGGGCAGTGGGGTGCTGGTTATGGCGCTGGGATCTCTGGTGTTCGCCCTGCCCCACTTCACCACTCCCCCGTACCAGGTAAGCATGCCCGAGCGGACAGGGGTGTGCACGGGGAACCGTACCAGCCCGTGCCATGAGAGGGAGGGCGGGGGCCTGTCCAGCTACCGCTTTGTCTTCATGCTGGGCCAGTTCCTGCATGGGGTGGGAGCAACGCCCCTCTACACTCTGGGGGTCACCTACCTGGACGAGAACGTCAAGTCCAGCTACGCTCCAGTGTACATCGGTGAGTCACTAAGCACAACACTCTTTGACCGTTGTTCTGATCTTTTTCTGATACGTTTGTATTTCCTACACTGTTCATATTTATTCATGTGGTGCATATCTTTGTCATCCACTAGAGAAAAGTTTCCATTGTTTTTAATAATGTTACAATGTTTCCTTTAAACGTAAGTGTACCGTGTCAAAGGACCTGTGTTCTGCAGATCATGGCTTACTTGATTTGCAGATGGTGTAGACTATCGTCCAAATACTCTTCTTCTTCCTGTGCTGGCTTTGTTTTTGGCGGCTGACTGATACCCTGTGTGAATTATAACGAGGTGGTTTCTTCTGCATTAGGCGTGTGTGGGTGGTCCGAGACCACAGAGTGACACAGCAGCAGTAACCAGAATGCTGTGAGACTCGTCAGACGAGGGGGGAATGACAGGAAACGGGATGTGGGGATGTGAGCATAGTCTGATTCACTGGTGTGATGGTCATTAGGCTTACCCATGAGATGTCACTTGGCCGAGAATGACTCACGAAAGACACGCGTTAGATGTGAAATCATACGTGTAGTGAGGATTGTATCTAATGGCTCAGAATGGCAGGATTGAACTCTAAAACAATGACAGACTGTTACACCCCTGTTGATTGAGCTTGGATGTTGATTACAATTGTTCAACTTGGATGTGGGTAACATTATGTCATTTTGTCTCCAACTGAATTTCAGCAGACAAGCCACAGAAACCCCCGCTACATCTGTTCCCTATTGACCTGCCATCAAGGAGGATCAATGTCACATCCAGAATCAGGCCTACAATTTTGACCCTCTCAGGCTCCCTTATACCTCCCATCTTTCCATTCAGCAGTTTCACCACAAACATCAATAATATGCCCTTGAATTGTGCCTCTCACCTGCTATTCTCATTTCTATGGCAACAGAGGCAATAGAAGACAATCGCCACTTCACTGACTCCAGTGAGAACTCAGTGAACGGACTCAGTCTGTCTCTGTGTTATCAATCAAAATAAACAACACAGATGAAAACCAAACCATCAAAAATGAGGTCTTTTAACCAAGTTGAGGAAGGAACAATGAGGTCTTTTAACCAAGTTGAGGAAGGAACAATGAGGTCTTTTAACCAAGTTGAGGAAGGAACAATGAGGTCTTTTACATTTTTTTTGTCATTTAGCAGATGCTCTTATCCAGAGCGACTTAGTGAGTGCATATATTATTTTATTTTTTTCATACTGGCCCCCTATGGGAAACGAACCCACAACCCTGGCGTTGCAAACGCCATGCTCTACCAACTGAGCTACATCCCTGCCAGCCATTCCCTCCCCTACCCTGGGCCAATTGTTGCCGCCCCATGGGTCTCCCGGTCGCGGCCGGCTACGACAGAGCCTGGATTCGAACCAGGACCTCTAGTGGCACAGCTAGACCACTGCGCCACTCGGGAAAGCACCGTTTAGACAGGAACAATGAGGTCTTTTAACCCGTTTGAGGGGAAGTGAGTAGTCCCTAACTGACGCAGCTCTCCTCTGGTCTCTGTCTGTCTGTCTCCTCAGGGATCTTCTATACAGCAGCCATCGTGGGTCCAGCAGCAGGGTACCTCCTAGGAGGATACTTCCTCAACATCTACACAGAGGTCCACATGACGTGAGTACCTCCGTCTGTCCATAGAGGTCCACATGACGTGAGTACCTCCGTCTGTCCATAGAGGTCCACATGACGTGAGTACCTCCGTCTGTCCATAGAGGTCCACATGACGTGAGTACCTCCGTCTGTCCATAGAGGTCCACATGACGTGAGTACCTCCATCTATCTGTCTGTCTCCACCTACCATACACCTGGACTCAGCTCAGAGGAACAGCTCCTTAATCTGTCAGTACTTACCGTATCTGAATCAGCTGGACCCGGAGACTGTATAAAAATGGTTTCACCTTAAAAGGAGAAATGCCTTCCTACAGATATACAATAGTACCCTCTAGTGGCCATTCTACAGATATTGAATAGTACCCTCTAGTGGTCATTTGCAGTGTAACATTTACTTAATTATTGGCAATCTCACACTCTTTGTCCTCTTCTTCATGTCTTCTTCTGTGCCTCCTCCCTGTGTGTAGGACAGAGCTGACTCCAGAGAACCCTCTGTGGGTAGGGGCCTGGTGGATTGGCTTCCTGGCAGGAGGAGCCGCAGCACTGGTCATCGCCCTGCCCATCCTGGGCTACCCACGCCAACTACCAGGTTACTGACCAACTTACTGTCACTTCACCAGCACCACAAAACAGAACACTTCCCAATCAGATCAGCAACTAACGCAGTCTTTGACATCAACATATATATATCTGGATTTCGCCCTTCTCTCTCCAGGCTCTCAGAAGTATGTGGCCATGCGTGTGTCTGAGGCCCATCAGCTGAAAGATGGCAGTCAGGCCAGTGCATCAGACCCTCAGTTTGGGAAGTCAGTGAAAGACATGCCTAGGTACAGTAGGTGACTCTACGATACAAGAGGAACCATGCCTTCCACTCTACTTCTCTACCAATTAACTCTCACACCATGAGACTGAGATCAGCTATTCACATTTTAAAGGCAATGTTTCCGCATTCACAGTAAATGCGACATATGTCGGCTCAATGTCAATCGCGCTATAGCACGGATCTTCCGCGGTCCGGATTGAATCTAGGCCTTAAATAAGATAGTGTTGTTATCCTTCCATGCATAGTCGCTGTGTTTATTATGGCTCCATTTAGACTGGTTCTCCATGGCAATGGGGGATTACTGAGAGGAAACAGGACACAGATTACATAGTGTTATATAACATGGTAGTAAAGTATCTCAGAGTAGGAGGACTGATCTAGGATCTGTCCAAATAAACTTACACTCTTAGAAAAAAGGTTAAAAAAGGGTTCTGCTGCTGTCCTCATAGGAGAACGCTTTTTAGTTCCAGGTAGAACCCTTTTTGGTTCCAAGTATAACTCTGTTGGGTTCCATGTAGAGCCCTCTGTAGAAAGGGTTCTACATGGAACCCAAAAGGGTTCTACCTGGAACCAAAAGTGGTTCTTCAAAGGGTTCTCCTATGGGGACAGTCGAATAACCCTTTTTGGTTCTAGATACCACCAAGAGTGTGTTCATATACAGTATATCTAAAAGGCTAAATGGGCCCAGGTCTTAGTGTTAGAGATTATGGATGAGCCTTACTTTAATTAAGAACAGAAGATCTTACTAAAGAAATAACCCCGTTCACTCTCTCTCTCTCTCTCTCTCTCTCTCTCTCTCTCTCTCTCTCTCTCTCTCTCTCTCTCTCTCTCTCTCTCTCTCTCTCTCTCTCTGTCACTCTCTCTCTCCATCTCTCTCTCTCTCCAGGTCAGTGTTGCTTCTGCTGAAAAACCCTCCCTTCCTCTTCCTGTGTCTGGCGGGGGCCACAGAGGCCACCCTCATCGCTGGCATGTCCACCTTCGGCCCCAAGTTCCTAGAGTCTCAGTTCAGCCTGAGTGCATCTGAGGCAGCCATCTGGTTTGGTGAGAGAGCATCAGAACACGAACACAACCAGGCTCTAATAGCCTACAGTTTCCTTGGCATCTTTGTATTCATTATTGTGATAGGCTCATGTTTAACTGGTACGGCATACCATCACCATTTATTTTGCTGGTACTCCGTACCGCTGGTACTCCGTACCGGACCTTACCGGCTTACTTTCACCCCTGCATGCACCGGCAAAATAAATAGTTGCTGTATGCCGTACCTGTTGAACTTGAGCCTATCACAATAATTCACACAAAGATGCCAAGGAAACTGTAGGCTATTTACACTACTATTTATCATTAGCGCATGTCAGTCGCATATCTTTTTTTCAAATTGACTTGAAAACTTGTGGAATACGCTCCATAAATCTGGTGTGGTTCAACGATAAAAGTTACATTTTGTGAAGGCAGAGATGAGTGGCCAAGACGCGCACAACAGCTGTGGGCGCATCAATTCAGGTTACAAGTGTAGGCCTAATCATTAGACTTTTTGGTGTTTTGTAACAGATGTCTCTTTCCATTCATCAAATGGTGGATGCACAGTGCACTGTACGAATGCAGAAATTACTTTAGAGGAGATGTACATGCGCAGGTATCCCGTCTTACAGGAGCCTATTGAAGTGATTGTTTGACAATCAGATGAAAACATCATGACTGGTTGTGTTTATGCCACATTAAAAGGTAATATATTTTAAAAGTAAAATGACAAATCTTTACTGTTAGGCCCACAGGGATCCTGCTAAATTAACAGGGATGTAATTCTATTCATAAAGAAAAAAACAATTGGTCACCTACCAGGAATATATTACATCTAGTTTCACCCCTGAGTGCATGTGACATATAAGAAACCCTACCTCTCATGGGGTGTTTTCACGTATGACATTCTCTGATTCGGTTTCCCGAAGCATTTGTGAGAATTCTACAGAATTATTTGTACTTTCGCAAGACCTGAAAATATCCACTTCAAGATGTGAGATGCACATTCTACATGACGTTAGCGAGCTAGCTTGTTTACAATGGGGGGGAAAGTTCCATGCGACTCACGCTGCCACGTCACAATACCTGGTACTCTGGATCTTGGACCCGTATTCGTTTCAGCCAGGGTTTGTTTGCGTTTCAGCCATCCTGTATAGCGTGGATCAGGGTACTTAATGCTTCAGGATCTGGATCATACAGGGGATATGTGAAAGCACCCTTAGTCACAGTACTACTATTTAGCTAGTTATGCCTCCATCCTCATCCATCCTCATCCCTCACATACACATGGTATTAACCTTCCCTCTCCTCCCACCAGGCTACATGGTATTAACCTTCCCTCTCCTCCCACCAGGCTACATGGTATTAACCTTCCCTCTCCTCCCACCAGGCTACATGGTACTAACCTTCCCTCTCCTCCCACCAGGCTACATGGTACTAACCTTCCCTCTCCTCCCACCAGGCTACATGGTATTAACCTTACCTCTCCTCCCACCAGGCTACATGGTACTAACCTTCCCTCTCCTCCCACCAGGCTACATGATATTAACCCTCCCTCTCCTCCCACCAGGCTACATGATATTAACCCTCCCTCTCCTCCCACCAGGCTACATGGTATTAACCCTCCCTCTCCTCCCACCAGGCTACATGATATTAACCCTCCCTCTCCTCCCACCAGGCTACATGGTATTAACCTTCCCTCTCCTCCCACCAGGCTACATGGTATTAACCCTCCCTCTCCCCCCACCAGGCTACATGGTATTAACCCTCCCTCTCCCCCCACCAGGCTACATGGTATTAACCTTCCCTCTCCTCCCACCAGGCTACATGGTACTAACCCTCCCTCTCCTCCCACCAGGCTACATGGTATTAACCCTCCCTCTCCTCCCACCAGGCTACATGATATTAACCCTCCCTCTCCTCCCACCAGGCTACATGATATTAAACCTCCCTCTCCCCCCACCAGGCTACATGGTATTAACCCTCCCTCTCCCCCCACCAGGCTACATGATATTAACCCTCCCTCTCCTCCCACCAGGCTACATGGTATTAACCCTCCCTCTCCTCCCACCAGGCTACATGGTATTAACCCTCCCTCTCCTCCCACCAGGCTACATGGTATTAACCCTCCCTCTCCCCCCACCAGGCTACATGGTACTAACCTTCCCTCTCCTCCCACCAGGCTACATGGTACTAACCTTCCCTCTCCCCCCACCAGGCTACATGGTACTAACCTTCCCTCTCCTCCCACCAGGCTACATGGTACTAACCTTCCCTCTCCCCCCACCAGGCTACATGGTATTAACCTTCCCTCTCCCCCCACCAGGCTACATGGTACTAACCTTCCCTCTCCTCCCACCAGGCTACATGGTACTAACCTTCCCTCTCCTCCCACCAGGCTACATGGTACTAACCTTCCCTCTCCTCCCACCAGGCTACATGGTACTAACCTTCCCTCTCCTCCCACCAGGCTACATGATATTAACCCTCCCTCTCCTCCCACCAGGCTACATGATATTAACCCTCCCTCTCCTCCCACCAGGCTACATGGTATTAACCCTCCCTCTCCTCCCACCAGGCTACATGATATTAACCCTCCCTCTCCTCCCACCAGGCTACATGGTATTAACCCTCCCTCTCCCCCCCACCAGGCTACATGGTATTAACCCTCCCTCTCCTCCCACCAGGCTACATGGTATTAACCTTCCCTCTCCTCCCACCAGGCTACATGGTACTAACCCTCCCTCTCCTCCCACCAGGCTACATGGTATTAACCCTCCCTCTCCTCCCACCAGGCTACATGATATTAACCCTCCCTCTCCTCCCACCAGGCTACATGATATTAACCCTCCCTCTCCCCCCACCAGGCTACATGGTATTAACCCTCCCTCTCCCCCCACCAGGCTACATGATATTAACCCTCCCTCTCCTCCCACCAGGCTACATGGTATTAACCCTCCCTCTCCTCCCACCAGGCTACATGGTATTAACCCTCCCTCTCCTCCCACCAGGCTACATGGTATTAACCCTCCCTCTCCCCCCACCAGGCTACATGGTATTAACCTTCCCTCTCCCCCCACCAGGCTACATGGTATTAACCCTCCCTCTCCTCCCACCAGGCTACATGGTATTAACCTTCCCTCTCCTCCCACCAGGCTACATGGTACTAACCCTCCCTCTCCTCCCACCAGGCTACATGGTATTAACCCTCCCTCTCCTCCCACCAGGCTACATGATATTAACCCTCCCTCTCCTCCCACCAGGCTACATGATATTAACCCTCCCTCTCCCCCCACCAGGCTACATGGTATTAACCCTCCCTCTCCCCCCACCAGGCTACATGATATTAACCCTCCCTCTCCTCCCACCAGGCTACATGGTATTAACCCTCCCTCTCCTCCCACCAGGCTACATGGTATTAACCCTCCCTCTCCTCCCACCAGGCTACATGGTATTAACCCTCCCTCTCCCCCCACCAGGCTACATGGTATTAACCTTCCCTCTCCCCCCACCAGGCTACATGGTACTAACCTTCCCTCTCCTCCCACCAGGCTACATGGTACTAACCTTCCCTCTCCTCCCACCAGGCTACATGGTGGTGCCTGCGGGCGGAGGGGGCACTTTCCTGGGCGGCTACATCGTGAAGAAGCTGAACCTACGTTGCCGTGGCATCATTAGGTTCTGCATGGTGTGTGCGCTCATCAGTCTACTGGCCATATTCATCTTCCTCATCCACTGTCCCAACATCCCCATGGCCGGGGTGACTTCCCCCTACCGCAGCAACCTGCCACCGGGCCATCAGTACAACAAGGAGTACAATGAACAGTACTATGAGCAAGCCAACAACCTCCGCAACAGGTAAGCCCAGACCAGGCCCGGTGGAGAGACCATCTGTGTCCATTAGAAGGAATATTTGACATTATTTCGTCATACCTATTATTTTGAGTACAAAGGAATGGAATGTTAGCTGAACAGACTGGTAGGGCTGTGACGGTCATGGAATTTTGCATGGCGGTAATTGGCAAGCCAAATGGCCACGGTCTCCATAATAACCGTTCGAATAGAAAAATAATAATTGAAATAAAATAATTATAATTATATACAGTACCAGTCAAAAGTTTGGACACACCTACTCATTCAAGGGTTTTTCTTTATTTTTACTATTTTCTACATAGTAGAATAATCAAAACAATGAAATAACACATATGGAATCATGTAGTAACCAAACAAGTGTTAAACAAATCAAAATATATTTTATATTTGAGATTCTTCAAATAGCCACCCTTTACCTTGATGACAGCTTTGCACACTCTTGGCATTCTCTCAACCAGCTTCACCTTCAATGCTTTTCCAACAGTCTTGAAGGAGTTCCCACATATGCTGAGCACTTGTTGGCTGCTTTTCCTTCACTCTGCCGTCCGACTCATCCCAAACCATCTCAATTGGGTTGAGGTCAGGGGATTGTGGAGGCCAGGTCATCATGTTGCAGCACTCCATCACTCTCCTTCTTGATAAAATAGCCCTTACACAACCTGGAGGTGTGTTGGGTCATTGTCCTGTTGAAAAACAAGTGATAGTCCCACTAAGCCCAAACCAGATGGGATGGCGTTTCGCTGCAGAATGCTGTGGTAGCCATGCTGGTTAAGTGTGCCTTGAATTCTAAATAAATCACAGACAGTGTCACCAGCAAAGCACCCCCACACCATAACACCTCCTCCTCCATGCTTTACGGTGGGAACTACAAATGCGGAGATAATCCGTTCACCCACACTGCGTCTCACAAAGACACGGCGGTTGGAACCAAAAATCTCAAATTTGGACTCCAGACCAAAGGACACATTTCCACTGGTCTAATGTCCATTGCTACTGTTTCTTGGCCGAAGCAGGTCTCTTATTCTTATTGGTGTCCTTTAGTAGTAGTTTATTTGCAGCAATTTGACCATGAAGGCCTGATTCACACAGTCCCCTCTGAACAGTTGATGTTGAGATTTGTGTGTGACTTGAACTCTGTGAAGCATTTATTTGGGCTGCTATTTCTAAGGCTGGTAACTCTAATGAACTTATCCTCTGCAGCAGAGGTAACTCTGGGTCTTCCATTCCTGTGGTGGTCCTCATGACAGACAGTTTCATCATAGCACTTGATGGTATTTGCGACTGCACTTGAAGAAACTTTCAAAGTTCTTGAAATGTTCTGTATTGACTGACCTTCATGTCTTAAAGTAATGATGGACTGTCGTTTCTCTTTGCTTATTTGAGCTGTTCTTGACACAATATGGACTTGGTCTTTTACCAAATAGGGCTATCTTCTGTATACCCCCCCTCCCCTTGTCACAACACAACTGATTGGCTCAGATACATTAAGAAGGATAGACATTCCACACATTAACATTTAAGGAATGCATACCTGTTAATTGAATGCATTCCAGGTGACTACCTCATCAAGCTGGTTGAGAGAATGCCAAGAGTGTGCAAAGCTGTCATCAAGGCAAAGGGTGGCTACTTTGAAGAATCTAAAATAAAAAGTTTGTTGTTGTTTAACACTTTTTTGGTTACTACCTGATTCTATATGCGTTATTTCATCGTTTTGATGTCTTCACTATTATTCTACAATGTAGAAAATAGTAAAAGTAAAGAAAAAACCTTGAGTGAGTTGGTGTGTCCAAACTTTTAACTGGTACTATATCTATATACAGTGGGGGAAAAAAGTATTTAGTCAGCCACCAATTGTGCAAGTTCTCCCACTTAAAAAGATGAGAGAGGCCTGTAATTTTCATCATAGGTACACGTCAACTATGACAGACAAATTGAGAATTTTTTTCTCCAGAAAATCACATTGTAGGATTTTTAATGAATTTATTTGCAAATTGTGGTGGAAAATAAGTATTTGGTCACCTACAAACAAGCAAGATTTCTGGCTCTCACAGACCTGTAACTTCTTCTTTAAGAGGCTCCTCTGTCCTCCACTCGTTACCTGTATTAATGGCACCTGTTTGAACGTGTTATCAGTATAAAAGACACCTGTCCACAACCTCAAACAGTCACACTCCAAACTCCACTATGGCCAAGACCAAAGAGCTGTCAAAGGACACCAGAAACAAAATTGTAGACCTGCACCAGGCTGGGAAGACTGAATCTGCAATAGCTAAGCAGCTTGGTTTGAAGAAATCAACTGTGGGAGCAATTCTTAGGAAATGGAAGACATACAAGACCACTGATAATCTCCCTCGATCTGGGGCTCCACGCAAGATCTCACCCCGTGGGGTCAAAATGATCACAAGAACGGTGAGCAAAAATCCCAGAACCACACGGGGGAACCTAGTGAATGACCTGCAGAGAGCTGGGACCAAAGGAACAAAGCCTACCATCAGTAACACACTACGCCGCCAGGGACTCAAATCCTGCAGTGCCAGACGTGTCCCCCTGCTTAAGCCAGTACATGTCCAGGCCCGTCTGAAGTTTGCTAGAGTGCATTTGGATGATCCAGAAGAGGATTGGGAGAATGTCATATGGTCAGATGAAACCAAAATATAACTTTTTTGGTAAAAACTCAACTCGTCGTGTTTGGAGGACAAAGAATGCTGAGTTGCATCCAAAGAACACCATACCTACTGTGAAGCATGGGGGTGGAAACATCATGCTTTGGGGCTGTTTTTCTGCAAAGGGACCAGGACGACTGATCCGTGTAAAGGAAAGAATGAATGGGGCCATGTATCGTGAGATTTTGAGTGAAAACCTCCTTCCATCAACAAGGGCATTGAAGATGAAACGTGGCTGGGTCTTTCAGCATGACAATGATCCCAAACACACCGCCCGGGCAACGAAGGAGTGGCTTCGTAAGAAGCATTTCAAGGTCCTGGAGTGGCCTAGCCAGTCTCCAGATCTCAACCCCATAGAAAATCTTTGGAGGGAGTTGAATGTCTGTGTTGCCCAGCGACAGCCCCAAAACATCACTGCTCTAGAGGAGATCTGCATGGAGGAATGGGCCAAAATACCAGCAACAGTGTGTGAAAACCTTGTGAAGACTTACAAAAAACGTTTGACCTGTGTCATTGACAACAAAGGGTATATAACAAAGTATTGAGAAACTTTTGTTATTGACCAAATACTTATTTTCCACCATAATTTGCAAACAAATTCATAAAAAATCCTACAATGTGATTTTCTGGATTTTTTTTCCTCATTTTGTCTGTCATAGTTGACGTGTACCTATGATGAAAATTACAGGCCTCTCATCTTTTTAAGTGGGAGAACTTGCACAATTGGTGGCTGACTAAATACTATTTTTCCCCGCTGTATATAGTTATTATTGTTTGCACATTTTCTCCTTTCCTCCACTCCTGACCGCATCTGCGGCGTCCCCATTCAAGTCAATGATGTGGCTAGATGGGAGTACAGCTACAACCAGAATTTACTTTTCGTAGCAGGTTAGGAGAGCATTTTAGCTAACCCTAACCCTTTTCCTAACCTTAACCTAACTAAGTCTTCTAACCTGCCATCTTAATTATCCTAACCTGCTACGTAAAAGTAACTTCCGGTCATAGCTGTACTCCCTGTAGTCAGAATCTCAATTTGTGTCCGTATCTCCCCCTGAGTGTACCCATAGGAGCACAGCTAGAAGTAAAAGCCAGGTTGAAGATGGAAAGGTTAAGACAACGTTATAATTCCATACGGAAGCGTTCGAAAATAAACAGATTCATGGGACCAGCACCGTTGCTGGATTGTACAGGATTAGCAGTGAAAACGTGACCAGCGGTCAGGAAATCCACGAATAAAGTGTCTGTAAATAATTGTTTAAACGTCTAAATGAATAGAATGACAGTAAAGCAGTTATGCTATGTTTTCACTGAGTAGTTAGCTGAAATTCACTATGATTGTGTTTCTTTTTCACTCTGATGGTTAACTTTCTGTGCTGCTACCATTTACTCCCAGTCATTCCAAATGCGGAAGCTGGTCCCTTGTTGAATAGTGGCGCAAGGAGTCATGGGATAACCTGTATATTTTGAACCTAGAGTGTACCCACCAATATGTGCTGTGATTTCAACTCCGCTGACATTACAAAAAACACATTACATTGCATGAGCCACATCAGTTAACATCATTTGAATTAACATTCTACATTACCATGGAAAATATTGCATCACAATACCAGGCAGCCATTGTGAGTGTACCTATGAGTTTACCAGTCAAATTGCCAGGGTTAGAGGTTCCAAGCCCATTCTATTCATCGTTTGCTACAGCACCTTGCTTGTTTCAGCAAGGGGAAACAAAGTTATCACGTTGCTAAGAGTACATGTTATCGCCGATAAAAAAAATAAAAAAAATGTTTATGACGGTTATTTTATTTTCCTGACGGTCTTCATCCAACACCGTCGGTTACACGGTTGTACGTAATTGTGGCAACCCTACAGACTGGTGCACAGGGGGACCGACTAGAACTATGACACAGTATAATACTACTGCATACAGAGAGAGATATTGATCATGGATGTCATACATAAACAACCTTTCAACTCTATTTCTCTCTCTCTCTTTCTTTCTCTCTCAGCTCTTGGTTGGGGGACAACCTGACGGTGGGCTGTAATGCAGACTGTCACTGTTTACGAGAGCTCTATAACCCAGTCTGTGGAGCTGACGGTGTGATGTATTACTCCCCCTGCCATGCAGGCTGCAGGACCATCAACCACACTGAGGTCTCCACAGGCAGACAGGTAGCCAACCAACCCTTCAGCAAAGATCTCACTCTGATTACAGCTGTAATTGTTAAAAAATCGATAGGCAGGACAGAATCTGTGTAACAGGTCTACTGTCTGTGTTAGATGTGTGTTAAATGAGGATAAATTAAATAAATGAGTTAAATGAGATACAATAGTTAATGAAGATGAACGATTGGAAGTCAGTATACATGTTGACTCTGTCCCTTCTCTATGGTGTCCCTGGTCAGGTGTACTCTGGCTGCAGCTGTGTGGTGGAGGGGAACGTCACGTTGGGGCAGGACGGTCTGGCTCTGGATGGGAAGTGCACCAGCTCCTGTAGTCACATGCCAGCCTTCCTCACCTTCCTCTTCATCGTCATCTCCTTCACCTTCCTGTGTAGTATCCCTGCCCTCACTGCTACCCTCAGGTGAGTACAGACCCTAACCCTCACTGCTACCCTCAGGTGAGTACAGACCATAAACCTCACTGCTACCCTCAGGTGGGTACAGACCCTAACCCTCACTGCTACCCTCAGCTGGGTACAGAACCTAACCCTAACCCTCACTGCTACCCTCAGGTGGGTACACACCCTAACCCTCACTGCTACCCTCAGCTGGGTACAGACCCTAACCCTCACTGCTACCCTCAGGTGGGTACACACCCTAACCCTCACTGCTACCCTCAGCTGGGTACAGACCCTAACCCTCACTGCTATCCTCAGGTGGGTACAGACCCTAACCCTCACTGCTACCCTCAGGTGGGTACAGACCCTAACCCTCACTGCTACCCTCAGGTGGGTACAGACCCTAACCCTCACTGCTATCCTCAGGTGGGTACAGACCCTAACCCTCACTGCTACCCTCAGGTGGGTACAGACCCTAACCCTCACTGCCACCCTCAGGTGGGTACAGACCCTAACCCTCACTGCCACCCTCAGGTGGGTACAGACCCTAACCCTCACTGCCACCCTCAGGTGGGTACAGACCCTAACCCTAACCCTAACCCTCACTGCTACCCTCAGGTGGGTACAGACCAGACAGTCAAAAGAGAGCGAGAGAACTGTGGTATATTCTGTTATAACCATGTCTGAGAGAGTAACCTCAGTGTGTGAACAGTGAATCTGAACTGCTCTCTGTCGCCCCCTACAGGTGTGTTCCAGACAGCCAGAGGTCCTTTGGACTGGGGATCCAGTGGATCGTGGTGCGAAGTCTAGGTATTTCATGCTGTTGCTGAATTTGATTTGATAAATGTGGCCTTGTAGCCTGAGAGTCCCAACAACAAGCATTATATAATGTGATATGTTCTTCCTGAAGGTGGCATCCCAGGCCCGATAGCGTTTGGCTCTGTGATCGACATCTCATGCCTGCTGTGGCAGGACCAGTGTGGAGAGCAGGGTTCCTGCTACCTCTACCAGAACTCTGCCATGAGCCGTTATACACTCATGGCTGGCATCATCTACAAGGTAACTCAAGGCCTACATACTGTCTGGACTGTTGTAGAATTCTGTTATAGGACTTTCTTTATACTCGTGACCATATCAAATGTTTGTTTAACTGAGAGAGAATTCTATTCTCCCTCCTGTAACCATAGTGCATGTCTCATTCTCTATAACCTCCTGTAACCATAGTGCATGTCTCATTCTCTATACCCTCCTGTAACCATAGTGCATGTGTCATTCTCTATAACCTCCTGTAACCATAGTGCATGTCTCATTCTCTATACCCTCCTGTAACCATAGTGCATGTGTCATTCTCTATAACCTCCTGTAACCATAGTGCATGTCTCATTCTCTATAACCTCCTGTAACCATAGTGCATGTCTCATTCTCTAGACCCTCCTGTAACCATAGTGCATGTCTCATTCTCTAGACCCTCCTGTAACCATAGTGCATGTCTCATTCTCTAGACCCTCCTGTAACCATAGTGTATGTCTCATTCTCTATAACCTCCTGTAACCATAGTGCATGTCTCATTCTCTATAACCTCCTGTAACCATAGTGCATGTCTCATTCTCTATAACCTCCTGTAACCATAGTGCATGTCTCATTCTCTATAACCTCCTGTAACCATAGTGCATGTCTCATTCTCTATAACCTCCTGTAACCATAGTGCATGTCTCATTCTCTATAATCTCCTGTAACCATAGTGCATGTCTCATTCTCTATAACCTCCTGTAACCATAGTGCATGTCTCATTCTCTAGACCCTCCTGTAACCATAGTGCATGTCTCATTCTCTATAACCTCCTGTAACCATAGTGCATGTCTCATTCTCTATAACCTCCTGTAACCATAGTGCATGTCTCATTCTCTATAACCTCCTGTAACCATAGTGCATGTCTCATTCTCTATAATCTCCTGTAACCATAGTGCATGTCTCATTCTCTATAACCTCCTGTAACCATAGTGCATGTCTCATTCTCTATAATCTCCTTCTGTCAGGTTCTTGGCACGATGTTCTTCCTGCTGGCCAGCGTTCTGTACAAGCCCCCTCCAGAGTCGCCCCAGAGCAGCTGTGAGAGCACCGACCATGGGGCAGGAGACACCGGGGGAGATACGGGAGAGCTCTCCGTCAAGGACCTTCCACCAAAAATCATCGCCAATGTACACGCCAGGTTATGATGACTTCAGACCCAACCCACATCTCACTGCGCGTGTGTGTCGTGCCACTGCTTCCTCAACCACTGCCAGCCTGTGCCGGTCTCATAGCCACTCCCAACACACAGACACATCACCCCAGGGCAGGGCATGTCTAATCCACCTACTGACCCCAACTTCACCCCATGGGCATGCCCTCCATCATGTTGTCCCTGCCAGCCCACTGAACTTGGGGTTTGTGTGATGTGATGAAAGACTTAGACCAGGGTCACAGATAGGGTCAGAGGTTATTCTGAGGAGTAGGACAGACTTAGACCAGGGTCACAGATAGGGTCAGAGGTTATTCTGAGGAGTAGGAAAGACTTAGACCAGGGTCACAGATAGGGTCAGAGGTTATTCTGAGGAGTAGGAAAGACTTAGACCAGGGTCACAGATAGGGTCAGAGGTTATTCTGAGGAGTAGGAAAGACTTAGACCAGGGTCACAGATAGGGTCAGAGGTTATTCTGAGGAGTAGGAAAGACTTAGACCAGGGTCACAGATAGGGTCAGAGGTTATTCTGAGAAGTAGGAAAGACTTAAACCAGGGTCACAGATAGGGTCAGAGGTTATTCTGAGGAGTAGGAAAGACTTAGACCAGGGTCACAGATAGGGTCAGAGGTTATTCTGAGGAGTAGGAAAGACTTAGACCAGGGTCACAGATAGGGTCAGAGGTTATTCTGAGGAGTAGGAAAGACTTAGACCAGGGTCACAGATAGGGTCAGAGGTTATTCTGAGGAGTAGGAAAGACTTAGACCAGGGTCACAGATAGGGTCAGAGGTTATTCTGAGGAGTAGGAAAGACTTAGACCAGGGTCACAGATAGGGTCAGAGGTTATTCTGAGGAGTAGGAAAGACTTAGACCAGGGTCACAGATAGGGTCAGAGGTTATTCTGAGGAGTAGGAAAGACTTAGACCAGGGTCACAGATAGAGTCAGAGGTTATTCTGAGGAGTAGGAAAGACTTAGACCAGGGTCACAGATAGGGTCAGAGGTTATTCTGTGGAGTAGGAAAGACTTAGACCAGGGTCACAGATAGGGTCAGAGGTTATTCTGAGGAGTAGGAAAGATTTAGACCAGGGTCACAGATAGGGTCAGAGGTTATTCTGAGGAGTAGGAAAGACTTAGACCAGGGTCACAGATAGGGTCAGAGGTTATTCTGAGGAGTAGGAAAGACTTAGACCAGGGTCACAGATAGGGTCAGAGGTTATTCTGAGGAGTAGGAAAGAAGTGTCTCCTGATGACTTTGGGGATTTAAACCACTGAAAATACACACTTTATGGGCTCTAGTAAATCTGGATCACTGAAGCGTTACAGATTGCACGATGGAAATGTAAAGATAATTTCCGATTGAGACGACATATTGCAGCGTTTACCGTGAATGCAGTCTCCGCTAAAGAGGGAACATTGCCTTTAAATTTCAATCACGCTGTAACGCTGAACTTCCACGATACGGATTGAATAGAAGCCTTAAATGAGGTTTAAAATGTAAAGTAAAGTAGAATGAAAAAGGATTGTAGGTTTTGTTTTGTTTCCCGGTCATGTCTAAATTATGTGACATGGGGCAGTATCTATAGTATGGGACATGGGGCAGTATCTATAGTCAATCAATCAATCAATCAAATGTATTTATAAAGCCCATTTTACATCAGCAGATGTCACAAAGTGCTATACAGAAACCCAGTCTAAAACCCCAAACAGCAAGCAATGCAGATGTAGAAGCACAGTGGCTAGGAAAAACTCCCTAGAAAGGCAGGAACCTAGGAAGAAACCTAGAGAGGAACCAGGCTCTGAGGGGTGGCCAGTCCCCTTCTGGCTGTGCCGGGTGGAGATTTATAACAGTACATGGGCATTTAAGTATCTATAGTATAGGACGTGGGGCAGTATCTATAGTATAGGACATGGGGCAGTATCTATAGTATAGGACATGGGGCAGTATCTATAGTATAGGACATGAGGCAGTATCTATAGTATAGGACATGGGGCAGTATCTATAGTATAGGACATGGGGCAGTATCTATAGTGTAGGACATGGGGCAGTATCTATAGTATGGGACATGGGGCAATATCTATAGTGTAGGACATGGGGCAGTATCTATAGTATAGGACATGGGGCAGTATCTATAGTGTAGGACATGGGGCAGTATCTATAGTATAGGACATGGGGCAGTATCTATAGTATAGGACATGGGGCAGTATCTATAGTATAGGACATGGGGCAGTATCTATAGTATGGGACATGGGGCAGTATCTATAGTATAGGACATGGGGCAGTATCTATAGTATAGGACATGGGGCAGTATCTATAGTATGGGACATGGGGCAGTATCTATAGTATAGGACATGGGGCAGTATCTATAGTATAGGACATGGGGCAGTATCTATAGTATAGGACATGGGGCAGGATCTATAGTATAGGACATGGGGCAGGATCTATAGTATAGGACATGGGGCAGTATCTATAGTATAGGACATGGGGCAGGATCTATAGTATAGGACATGGGGCAGTATCTATAGTATAGGACATGGGGCAGGATCTATAGTATAGGACATGGGGCAGTATCTATAGTGTAGGACATGGGGCAGGATCTATAGTATAGGACATGGGGCAGTATCTATAGTATAGGACATGGGGCAGTATCTATAGTATAGGACATGGGGCAGTATCTATAGTATAGGACATGGGGCAGTATCTATAGTATAGGACATGGGGCAGTATCTATAGTATAGGACATGGGGCAGTATCTATAGTATAGGACATGGGGCAGTATCTATAGTATAGGACATGGGGCAGTATCTATAGTATAGGACATGGGGCAGTATCTATAGTATAGGACATGGGGCAGTATCTATAGTATGGGACATGGGGCAGTATCTATAGTATAGGACATGGGGCAGTATCTATAGTATAGGACATGGGGCAGTATCTATAGTATGGGACATGAGGCAGTATCTATAGTATAGGACATGGGGCAGTATCTATAGTATGGGACATGGGGCAGTATCTATAGTATAGGACATGGGGCAGTATCTATAGTATAGGACATGGGGCAGTATCTATAGTATAGGACATGGGGCAGTATCTATAGTATAGGACATGGGCTAGTATCTATAGTATGGGACATGGGGCAGTATCTATAGTATAGGACATGGGGCAGTATCTATAGTGTATGTCATGCCATCAGTATGAAGCGTTCCTTATATTGAGGGATGAAAGAGGTATTTAACACCCGTAAAACAACCCTGTTGTCTAGCCCTAACACAGATACAGCAGATCTTTATTTGGTCCACACTGAAGCCACTATTCAAATACACAGGAAAAAAAACATATTTTTCATGTCATAATATAAACTAATAACCACAAGTATTTAAAGGTACTTACTGTTATTATACCTATACCTAGTGAGAAAAATAACACTCATATATTTAAACAAATGGAAGAGCACACACCTGTTTATAACAGCTGCTATAGCACATGACAGTGAATGGCCTGTAGCAGGGTGCCATTTAACAGAAGACCGAGCCCAAGAGAGGCTGTGAGTATCATCCTGTCCACGTGTCCTTCAACTAGACAGATCCATGGGGCGATGTCATCCTGTCCACGTGTCCTTCAACTAGACAGATCCATGGGGGCGATATCATCCTGTCCACGTGTCCTTCAACTAGACAGATCCATGGGGCGATGTCATCCTGTCCACGTGTCCTTCAACTAGACAGATCCATGGGGCGATGTCATCCTGTCCACGTGTCCTTCAACTAGACAGATCCATGGGGCGATGTCATCCTGTCCACGTGTCCTTCAACTAGACAGATCCATGGGGCGATGTCATCCTGTCCACGTGTCCTTCAACTAGACAGATCCATGGGGCGATGTCATCCTGTCCACGTGTCCTTCAACTAGACAGATCCATGGGGCGATGTCATCCTGTCCACGTGTCCTTCAACTAGACAGATCCATGGGGCGATGTCATCCTGTCCACGTGTCCTTCAACTAGACAGATCCATGGGGGCGATATCATCCTGTCCACGTGTCCTTCAACTAGACAGATACATGGGGCGATGTCATCCTGTCCACGTGTCCTTCAACTAGACAGATCCATGGGGCGATATCATCCTGTCCACGTGTCCTTCAACTAGACAGATCCATGGTGTGATATCATCCTGTCCACGTGTCCTTCAACTAGACAGATCCATGGGGCGATGTCATCCTGTCCACGTGTCCTTCAACTAGACAGATCCATGGGGCGATATCATCCTGTCCACGTGTCCTTCAACTAGACAGATCCATGGTGTGATATCATCCTGTCCACGTGTCCTTCAACTAGACAGATCCATGGTGTGATATCATCCTGTCCACGTGTCCTTCAACTAGACAGATCCATGGGGCGATATCATCCTGTCCACGTGTCCTTCAACTAGACAGATCCATGGGGCGATGTCATCCTGTCCACGTGTCCTTCAACTAGACAGATCCATGGTGTGATATCATCCTGTCCACGTGTCCTTCAACTCGACAGATCCATGGGGCGATGTCATCCTGTCCACGTGTCCTTCAACTAGACAGATCCATGGGGCGATATCATCCTGTCCACGTGTCCTTCAACTCGACAGATCCATGGTGTGATATCAAGACACATGACTGCACTTTAAGACCTAATCAGCACTGATGAACTTAGATTATATAAGAGCTATTCTGGCAGCGTATGCTGGTTGTAGTGAACTGCTGGGGACAAATGCACAACATAGATGAGTTGCAGTATAAACACAAGACAACAGGCTTCTTACATTTTACATTTTAGTCATTTAGCAGACGCTCTTATCCAGAGCCACTTACAGTTAGTGAGTGCATACATTTTTTCATACTGGCCCCCAAGTGTGTCAAAGTACCATTGCCCCAATCCATTTTCTGTTTTGTGATCTTATTTTTTTCCAGATAATTGATGATAGAAATTAACAGCACTGTTTGTTCATATATTCATTTAATTTGATTGTTTTCACATTATTTGATATTGTCCCAGACATCTTTGTATATGAAGTAGAGGATGTAGCTGATGATTCGGAAGGAGTTTTCCCAGACCAAACAATCCCCCTAAAACTACCCTGTTCTAGAACGTTTTACAATATAGTTTTTGTCTTTATTTTTTATGTAACAGTAATATGACACTTTAGAACTCGTTGGCAATTTACATTCCTCATGTTTTTATTGTTTTTAATCTATTCCGTTTTCTATGCCTCCAAACCTGCTCTCCTCCGTTCTCTGACCTGATCCCTCCATTGGCTTGACCGCCATGTGAAAGTGTGTGTAACAGTAAACCTTTCTAGTCTTACTGTTATGTCTCCTCACTGCCTAGCACTTCTGTAAATGTAGTCTCATGGGTTTTGTTTTGCTACTTTTGTAAATGAAATGGAAACGTATATGACTTTTATTGAAATGTTTCTTAAGATGTTTTTTTAAAGCAACAGGTGAAAAACGCTATTATTTGTTTTGTTTTTGATTTTTTTATTACCATTTCAAATCATTGCATGTCTGCCCACTTCAAAATTCTCTTGCATGTACCACATATACACACATAACCCAGCAAATTATATATGTCTTCTCTCACTCCCTGTATCTCTCTCTTCCTCAAACACACACACACACACACACATGCATGGACACACACAAACACACTCTCTCATCCTCTTACTCTCCCAGCAGAAACAACAACTCTATTACCTCTCCATTACCTCCTGACACTTCAAAGACAGAGCCTCAAATATTGAAGCTTTTTCAATTCCAGGGGATTTAATTAATGTGACTGAAACAAGGATTTTTCCCTAGCTCAAATCACAGAGACACCGATACGGCGACCATTGGGCCAAACACATTGATGCATTTAATAGCCACCCGGGGCTCTTCATAAAGCAGTACTGAATAACTAAGCAAGGTCACAGAAGTAAAATACAAACTATGTGGGAGATAGGATTGTGGGACAAAGGATCAGTTTCCATGGATACTGTTGAGTCATGACTCAGTCTCTCTTGTCGGGTCTGTTTGGAGACATTACATTTATGACTCTTGGCAGATACACTCAGGGACACATTAAAGAACATGAAATACACCTACACGATCAAATACACATACGTTCAGAGAATCAAACACAATATTTCAAACATTCTGTATGGAAACCCATCATACTGTACAGACAGCGGAGACAAGGACCTTGCAAATGAAATAGACACATTCATATATAGACAGAGTTGAGATTGCATACGTAAGTAACATTGAACAGACCGAAACAACAGTGGATGGCGTGACCATAATGATACATTTAAGAAAATCACTGTACACCTTCATTCAAACTATACATTTGAAACTTGTATTCCTCGCTCTCTTTTCCCCTCTTTCTTAGACTCAGGAATAAACAACTTGTCGTCTAAGTTGTCACACAGAGTCTGCTGGTCGGTTAGAAAGATACAAAACAAAAGAGTCCCAGGTCTAGGAGGTGGAAGGAGGGGTCAAACCGTAGCCCTCTTCTCCTGCAACCTGTGAGGCCCACCGTCCAACCGTTCCAACGTCAGTCTGAGAATATTATTGCCATGGAGCTGTCTCCTAATGATGAAGGAAGGTTGCAGGGCTGAGGTGTGCTGCGGCACCAGTGAGAGCCATTGGCCAATGCCTCTCATCGATTCAGCTATGCCATACCCCCAGTCAGGAGACATTGATCTGAACACCTTGGATTATGTGCTGCTCTGCTTTGCTATGGAGACGGACCACAACACAGTGCCTTCAAGAGCTGAGGGGGAGTCAAGACCGATAGGTTTACTGTGTGTGTGCGTGTGTCTGTGTGTGTGTGTGTGTGTGCGTGCGTGTGTCTGTGTGTGTGTGTCTGTCTGTGTGTGCGTGTGTGTGCGTGTGTCTGTGTGTGTGTGTGTCTGTGTGTGCATGTGTCTGTGCGTGTGTGTGTGTGTCTGTGTGTGCGTGTGTGCGTGCATGTATCTGTGTGTGTGTGTACTGTAAGTGTGGTTGTGTTTAGAGGAAATGAATGCATGAGGAGGCCAGGTACAGTATGTGACTGTGTTTTAACGTGCCTTCATTCTATCATCCTCTACTGCTGTTGTGTTGAATGTTGAATGAAGAAGAAAAACACAAGAGAAACAACAGAGTGATGCTTTGTTGCATTAACATGTATTGAGTTTGCACTGCAATATGTATTATGTACATTTCTGTAAATATGAATTATGTGCGTTCACCTTTTTTGTGATTTACCAATGCATTTACCTTATCCAATTTTTGTTGGAAGTTAATTTCAATCAGCTTCATGCTTACTGTATGTGTCCTCATGTACTGTGAAAATGTGCAATGAATTACTTTCCGACCAACATGTGTAGTAGGTATAACGTTGCAGACCCACGCGTCAATGTGAATGAAAACTATTCAAGCTCAGGCTCAGTGGTTTTGAGTTGTTTCCCATAGTGACAGTAAAGTAAAACTCTACGATATTTTGGTATTTATTTCATTAGTCCATTGTTGATATAGTCCCAAAATATTTTGCATGTCAGCAATCAAGTGTCCTCTGTAGCTCAGCTGGTAGAGCACGGCGTTTGTAACGCCAAGGTAGTGGGTTCGATCCCCGGGACCACCCATACACAAAAATGTATGCACGCATGACTGTAAGTCGCTTTGGATAAAAGCGTCTGCTAAATGGCATATTATTATTATTATTATATATATATATATATATATATATATATATATATATATATCTTTCAAAATACAGAAATGCAGCCAGTATGATGCACGTTGCACCGTATAATACAAAATTCATCATACCGGCTGTATTTCTGTATTTTGAAAGATATGTATCTTGAAAACTTGATTGCTGACATGCAAAACATTTTGGGACTATATCAACAATGGACTAATGAAATAAATACCCCAAAAACATTTTTTCATCATTCAGCTGTACTTACTGTCAGCAGCCAGATACACAGATATGCTGTGTAACAAAATATTCCTTAGGTCAACAGTTGACCCTAAAGCAAAGGCAACAATTTCCCAAATGACAGATCATTGTGGCACTATTGTGAGACCAGAGTCACTGAGACCAACATCTGAAATAGTAACAGGAGTATTAAGGGTGGATTCATCCACCCTTCCCCTTTACAGACAGTATTCATCCACCCTTCCCCTTTACAGACAGTATTCATCTACCCTTCCCCTTTACAGACAGTATTCATCCACCCTTCCCCTTTACAGACAGTATTTATCCACCCTTCCCCTTTACAGACAGTATTCATCCACCCTTCCCCATTACAGACAGTATTCAACTACCCTTCCCCATTACAGACAGTATTCATCCATCCTTCCCCATTACAGACAGTATTCAATCACCCTTCCCCTTTACAGACAATATTCATCCACCCTTCCCCTTAACAGACAGTATTCATCCACCCTTCCCCATTACAGACAGTATTCATCCACCCTTCCCCTTTACAGACAGTATTCATCCACCCTTCCCCTTTACAGACAGTATTCATCCACCCTTCCCCATTACAGACATTATTCATCCACCCTTCCCCTTTACAGACAGTATTCATCCACCCTTCCCCATTACAGACAGTATTCAACTACCCTTCCCCATTACAGACAGTATTCATCCATCCTTCCCCATTACAGACAGTATTCAATCACCCTTCCCCTTTACAGACAATATTCATCCACCCTTCCCCTTAACAGACAGTATTCATCCACCCTTCCCCATTACAGACAGTATTCATCCACCCTTCCCCGTTACAGACAGTATTCATCCACCCTTCCCCTTTACAGACAGTATTCATCCACCCTTCCCCATTACAGACAGTATTCATCCACCCTTCCCCATTACAGACAGTATTCATCCACCTTCCCCATTACAGACAGTATTCATCCACCCTTTCCCATTACAGACAGTATTCATCTACCCTTCCCCATTACAGACAGTATTCATCCACCCTTCCCCTTTACAGACAGTATTCATCCACCCTTCCCCTTTACAGACAGTATTCATCTACCCTTCCCCATTACAGACAGTATTCATCTACCCTTCCCCATTACAGACAGTATTCATCCACCCCCTCCCCTTTACAGACAGTATTCATCCACCCTTCCCCGTTACAGACAGTATTCATCCACCCTTCCCCATTACAGACAGTATTCATCCACCTTTCCCCTTTACAGACAGTATTCATCCACCCTTCCCCTTTACAGACAGTATTCATCCACCCTTCCCCTTTACAGACAGTATTCATCTACTTCTCCCCTTTACAGACAGTATTCATCCACCCTTCTCCTTTACATACAGTATTCATCTACCCTTCCCCTTTACAGACAGTATTCATCCGGCCCTTCCCCTTTACAGACATTATTCATCCACCCTTCCCCTTTACAGACAGTATTCATCCACCCTTTCCCATTACAGACAGTATTCATCCACCCTTCCCCTTTACAGACAGTATTCATCCACCCTATCCCAGTACAGACAGTATTCATCCATCCTTCCCCAGTACAGACAGTATTCATCCATCCTTCCCCTTTACAGACAGTATTCATTGACCCTTGCTCATTGCACCCTCCATTATGAGGGCATGCTGTTATCCCTCTAGTTTACCAACACCACTGAATGCTGTGTCTACTGTGTGATTGATACCCATGAATCATTCAGCATCCGTATGCCATTTAACAAAACAGTACAGTATATGAAATATATTGAGCCCCTCTGGTTACCAGGGTTGGGGTAAATTCCATTTAATTTCCAGTCCATTCAGAAAGTAAACCAAATTCCAATTCCAAGTGGTCCTCATTGAAAAGCATTGAAGATAATTGGAATTTCAGTGCACTTCCTTATTTGACTGGAATTGAAATGGAATTGACCCCAGCCTCCCCGTTTACCACTAGCAAGGTCAGAACAGTGAGTAACTCCATTACTCAGCCAATACAATCATACAGAGCACACAACTCCTTCATGCAAACTGTAAGTTTTAAAGGGAATTCAGACTGTCAAATGTGACCAGTTACTGTGGGGTATTCTGTTTTTGTTCTTCTAATAGTTGGTGTTTTCTGTGTATGTGAATCCGTTGTCATTAGGCCTTGCCTTGGTCCCCTGATAGGGTTTCTGAATGGGGACAACAAGCACATTGTGGAGACATGGCTTAGCAATGCAATCTTACTATAAGACTGAAAATAGGTTTATGGGCAGAATTTGAATGGAGCTGTTTTCAAACAAATAAAAGTTGTAAAAGGACATGCAATTGAGTCTGCTACTTTTCATATGATAATTCAGTGGAAATTAAAGCTTTTTTTATGCCCTCACATGGTTCTGACTATTTTAACCGCTAGGTGGCAACAGGTACCCATGACGACCCCAGCCTTCTGTAGCACCCAGTTCCAATCATCCTGCCATTGAAACCCTAAGACCATAGCCACGGGAAGTAGTTTGGTGGTGGGGGTACTGCAATCTGTAATCTGAATGGAGAGGTAAAATAGACTTTTCTGTCAGAAGACTTCATTTTCCTCAACGTCCACCATGATTAGGATGGGCACATGTATTTATTTTTAGCCCCAATCGGTAGTTACAGTCTTGTCCCATCGCTGCAACTCCCGTATGGACTCGGGAGAGGAAAAGGTCAAGAGCCATGCGTCCACTGAAACACAACCCTGCCAAGCCACACTGCCTGCTTAACCCGGAAGCCAGCCACACCAATGTGTGGAGGAAACACCATACAACTGGTGACCGAAGTCAGTGTGCATGCGCCCAGCCTGCCACAAGGAGTCGCTAGAGTGCAATGGGACAAGAACATAATAATAATAATAATATGCCATTTAGCAGACGCTTTTATCCAAAGCGACTTACAGTCACGCGTGCATACATTTTTGTGTATGGGTGGTCCCAGGGATTGAACCCACTACCTTTGCGTTACAAGCCCCGTGCTCTACCAGCTGAGCTACAAAGGACCACCCGATCACGGCCGGCCAAACCCTCTCCTAACCCAGACGACGCTGGGCCAATTGTACGCCGCCTCATGGGTCTCCCGGTCGCGGCCGGCTGCGACACACAGCCTGTGATCGAACCCAGGTCTGTAGAGACGCCTCTAGCACTGCGATGCAGTGACTTAGACCACTGTGCCACTCGGGAGGGCTGGGATGGGAACATTTCTTTATGGAGTTTTGGGGATGAGCCCTGTACTTTAGCTGCTGAAGTCACCTTGTTCATCACAACATGCCCAATCAGACACCAGTGACAGGGCTGTTTATTTATTGCCTCCCTATTTCTCTCTCTCTCATTCTGTCTCTCTGTTTTTGTTCTCTTTGTTTATCTGTTGCTCTTGCTCTCACTCACTCTTTCCTTGTCTCTTTGTCAGCTGGTAATCAGCGCAGTTCTGTGAGTCGTGGAGAGTTGAGAGAGAGAGAGAGAGAGAGAGTGAGAGAGAGAGAGAGAGAGAGAGAGAGAGAGAGAGAGCAACATGCTACTCCATAGGCTGCGCTACGAGAATATGGGACCTTTTGAGGAACATACTTCGATCACCGGCCAAAACTCAAATGTTCATTCATGTTGGGTTCTCATCTTTTATCACCCACTCCTTTCACTGGAAACAACTTGAACTGCAATAAATCATAAGGAAAAAATCAGAGTGTATATATTTCTTATTTCAAGCTGCACTCACAGAACTATGTGAAATGTGTTGGATGTGGAACACAATACTATAGTTTACAGATTGCAGGGGTTAAGATAAGTGCATCCTGAATTTTCAGCCCGGTCTCATAGACTAGACGTAACATAGTAAAAGTAAATCTGAGACACTCAAATCAGTATGATAAGTTACGTTTGCAGTGGTGTGTATTCAGGGATGCCAAAATAAGCCAGGCGTTCCCAAATATTTGTACAATGATAAAATGTATAATCTGAGCGAGGGAAACAGCGCCCCTCTGTCTCAGTATGTGAAGCCCATGTATCTGATGCTGTCTGGACCAAAAGAGTATGACATGTTGCCGCCATAGCATTTGATTGATATCAGCAAGCATTTGGCCTCCCTTGATAAAATGTTTTATATAAAAGAATTAGCCAATCATTGTTGAGCTAAACTCAAGTGAGAGTTTTCCTGGCTCAGCAAAATGACCCCCATGGAAGACTAGTTTGGATTTGGCTTCACACCAATCAAATCATATCCAAATCAAAACGTAATTTTCAGAAAAACGTGTCTGTTTCTGGTCTGCTTGTGTTGTTGTCCTGCAGTAGCTAGCCTGCTAAATTGTCCCTTTCCTAAGCCATGGATGAAGATGAGGATTTGGACTTGGGTTTTTGACTTAATTATCTGTACAGGCCAATCGCACTATACGTTTTTGGGGCGTGTAGATATGTATGTCCTTGTTCGATAGAGCCATTGGACGTCTTTCAGCGATGTTCCTATCGGTGGATTCATTGCTATTTATACAAGCAGACCATTTTTTCCAGTCTCTGAAAGACTACAACTCATGTGGGTTGGTGCTTTGTGCTCTGGCCCCATCCCTCCCCCATGGCAGGCTTTTTTGAAAGGGAGGTGGACACAATCCTTTGGGCAAAACTGAAAGAACTGACCGCAATGACTTCAAGTGATTCCTCTCATCAACAGGAATTCGACAATGGAGCATTTTTGGATGTTCTATTAGCCACATGGTGACATTCAATCATACATGTTTCAACCGGAATATAACGAAGAGCATTCGAAATAAAGAGCTGGATTTAGCTAGAAGCTCAGCTACAGCCGATGCCAGCACCAAGAGGGCAGATGACAAATACGGTGGCTAGCTAAGTAACTGACTTTTCCTTTAAGCTAGCTAGCTAACTTTAGTTTATTTACTGAAACCCATATTGTATATCGCTGGCTAACATACTACTGTGTTACAGTGGGGGGAAATCACATAATTTTTCTGTTTGCTAACTTAGCTAGCTAGCTATGTTATCTAAACAACTACCAGTAGCGATATCTATGACTAAAAATATAATTGGTTTTAGAATTGGAGATTGATTGTAAAACCTCTTATCTATTTACATTTTACATTTTACATTTTAGTCATTTAGCAGACGCTCTTATCCAGAGCGACTTACAGGAGCAATTAGGGTTAAGTGCCTTGCTTAAGAGCACATCGACAGATTTTTCACCTAGTCAGCTTGGGGATTAGAACCAGCGACCTTTCGGTTACTGGCACAAAGCTCTTACCCACTAAGCTACCTGCCGCCCCATTTATTTAGTCGTAGATATGGCTACTAAAAAGCAAGCTACAACATTACAACCAGCCACCTAAAGCTAGGTTTACTAGCAAACATTAGCACATGACTGGAGTTGGGTAGCTAGTTAGCCTGGCGCATGCTAACTTGTTATAACATGCAAACATGTGTAACATCAGCAACTGTAAATAATTTTACTAGCTAGTTATGTACCACAATTGACGAGGGTTGACATTGGTTATGATTATGACCGTGGATGCATTTCAATCTCACAAAATTATAGGCATGACGCAAGATAGGATTCGAACCAGATGTAAATAACAATTATTGGCTATCCAGCTAGCTAGCTAACAGTGAGGAGAAACAATAGTACAACAATTTATTGATGTAAATCTCAAATTGATAAAGTTGGTTTTACTATCCAAATATTGCTAAAACTTTACTTGACACCCAGCGTCATAACACGTTATTCACGGTCATAACCATGTCATAACATGTCATAACCATGTCATAACCATGTCATAACCATGTCATAACAGCGGACATAACTTGTCATAACCTGTTATAATATGGTCATGACAACATTATATTTAGATCTGATGTGACATATATTGCGTTATTTTGTGGCTGGTTATGACGCCTACATAAGAGTGTAAAAACCCACAAAACCTACCACACGAGGGCAAAACATTCCATTACACCATAGCCTATGTGTCAACAGTATGTTAATGTTGTATAATAAAAAATAAACAAAATTTGACCATATGAAATTATAATTGTAATTGCACACACATTGATGTCAGACATGCACCTACCCCAATGCTCTGTTGCTGATGACTGGGATGAATACAGGAGCAGGATAAGACACCCTCTTTTTGACTGATGGCTGATATCAGGGCATGTACGTGATAGGCCTATCTGGCTTATATGATCATGATGGTCATAATGCTTCTTGACAGTGTCTTAAAGTGTATTTTCTACAAGTTATTTAAAATATGATGGAAAGAAACATGACTATAAAGGATTCATTACAACAACAGGGAAAAAACTTATTGGCAAGGAAAAAAACTAATTAGAATATAATGTGATATTTTATTGAATAAATAAGGGTAAATGCATGGGTCATGACAGTGTTATGACCATATTATGACAGGTTATGACATGTTATGTCAGCTGTGAAGTAAAGTGTTACCAAAATATTTGCCTAAGCATCCCTGATAGACATGGCTGCACCTAGATACTGTCTGCCTACCTTCCTAGGTGCATTTGTACAGTCTGGTCACTGTGCAAAGGTTGACGGTTATGCCATATTTCTTTGTATTAGGCTAGACATTGTTCTAAATGTATTCTCTGTGCACATGTATGCATGTTCAACTATTCTACCCGAAAGTTGATGTTATGCTGGCACAGTTCAACTGTTGTTCAAACTGTACAATAGAGTATAATTTATTATATTTTTTGTCTTACAGTCAATACTGTGTGGTGCCTGGGCTTCTTCCTTGAATGGATTCTTGGAGAGAAACAGATTTTCTTTGCATGCGTGTGTTATTGTAGCAGAACTGTATCCCTTGAACTGTATCTCTCTCGATGGATTGGATATTATGCTGGATATCAAGCAGAAGATGACTCAAGAGGAGTTGAATGGCAGTTTGATCATGACAACACTCCTACCACAGCTGTACAAGTATTCCCTGAACTTTACTACACTAATCATACTGTATTTTCTTACTGTATGTTTCTTTGTGAATGACAATTTCATCATGACCACCTCTCCCATCATCTGCTGATCACCAATTATCTTAGATAAAGATTGTTACACCAGATAATGTGATTCGAAATGGATTGAGAAATTTAGAAAATGCTCTGTTATTAAAAATACATATTTGTTTTGCTCCCTGAATTAATGCGACAATGTTTATGCCGACATCTTGTCTATTTCAAGTCATCTCTCAATGACTGAGACAGGTGTCTGTCATCATGACATGGGACACTTCAGGGAGGACACCCTTGAAATCAGCCCTAGCCTTAACAGGAAGCCAGTGTAGAGAGGCTGGAGTAATATGATCAAATTTTCATTGACCCCCCCTACCTACATGTACAAATTACTTCGACTAACTCCCCCTGTATATAGCCTCGGTATTGTTATTTTATTGTGTTACTTTTTATTTTTTACTTTCGTTTATTTAGTAAATATTTTCTCAACTCTATTTCTTGAGCTGCATTGTTGGTTAAGGGCTTGTAAGTAAGCATTTCACGGTAAGGTCTACATCTGTTGTATTCGGCGCATGTGACAAATACAAATTTATTTTATTTGAGATCACTCGTTTTTTTGCGCTTGTTTGTAATTAACACAGAAAACCACACAGGCATGATGACAAACGTTAGTGAAAAACAAAGGTTTTCCAAACAATCTAGAGAAGTACTGAGATGGTCGTTCGAAGAAAACAACAATATCATCTAGGTGGTCCCCATCTACCTAGCGGGCTGGCATCTGCATTCGCTATGAACACCGGACTTTGTGGTTCACTGTGATTAGACAAATACACAGGAAGTCGAAACTACCAGTGAAATGAAAATGCGCTCGTTCTAGCTTGTGGTTTGGATAATGTTGATGTTTATGACAAAAACGTAATGTTGTTAATATAGTCATGATTATATACCGTGGCAGAGCCAGGAGCCAGGATGAAATTTCCCTTTAAGTTTGTTTTCACTGTATTATAGCTTAGTTGATTTGATGATGTTTAAATGTTTAAGTTGAAATGGTGCTGGAATAGCAGAGGCAGTGGTCCTGTTGTCATTGTGCTGACTTGCTATAACTCTGTGGTTTTAAATCAGTAGATTTTTAGTAAACTGTCTAAAACATTAACTCGATGGACCATGCTGTAGGTCATATAACTGTTTGTTACATGCAATATTTGCTTTGTGGACTTCACCGGACATATGTTGCGCTCCGGTTTTGTAATGAAACAGACATGCACTACATGACCAAAAGTATGTGGACACCTGCTCGTCGAACATCTCATTCCAAAATCTTGGGCATTAATATGGAGTTGGTCCCACCTTTGCTGCTATAACAGCCTCCACTCTTCTGGGACGGATTTCCACTAAATGTTGAAACATTGCTGCGGGGACTTGCTTCCATTCAGCCACAAGAGCATTAGTGAGGTCGGGCACTGATGTTGGGCGATTAGGTCTGGCTCGCAGTCGGCGTTCCAAAGTTGGAAGCACAGAATCGTCTAGAATGTCATTGTATGTTGTAGCGTTGAGATTTCCCTTCACTGGAACTAAGGGGCCTAGCCCGAACCATGAAAAACAGCCCCAGACCATTAGTCCTCCTCTACCAAACGTTACAGTTAACACTATGCATTCGGGCAGGTAGCGTTCTCCTGGCATCCGCCAAACCCAGATTCGTCCGTCGGACTACCAGATGGTGAAGCATGATTCATCACTCCAGGGAACGCGTTTCCACTGATTGGCATTGCGCGTGGTGATCTTAGGCTTGTGTGCGGCTGCTCGGCCATGGAAACCCATTTCATGAAGTGCCAGACGAACAGTTATTGTGCTGACGTTGCTTCCAGAGGCAGTTTGGAACTCGGTAGTGAGTGTTGTAACTCGGTAGTGAGTGTTGTAACTCGGTAGTGAGTGTTGTAACTCGGTAGTGAGTGTTGTAACTCGGTAGTGAGTGTTGTAACTCGGTAGTGAGTGTTGTAACTCGGTAGTGAGTGTTGTAACTCGGTAGTGAGTGTTGCAACTCGGTAGTGAGTGTTGCAACTCGGTAGTGAGTGTTGTAACTCGGTAGTGAGTGTTGCAACTCGGTAGTGAGTGTTGTAACTCGGTAGTGAGTGTTGTAACTCGGTAGTGAGTGTTGCAACTCGGTAGTGAGTGTTGTAACTCGGTAGTGAGTGTTGCAACTCGGTAGTGTGTGTTGCAACTCGGTAGTGAGTGTTGTAACTCGGTAGTGAGTGTTGCAACCGAAGACAATTTTTACGCTTTATGCGCTTCAGCGATCCCGTTCTGTGAGCTTGTGTGGCCTACCACTTTGCGGCTGAGCCATTTCCACTTCACAGTAACAGCACTTACAGTTGACCGGGGCAGCTCTAGCAGGGCAGAAATTTGACGAACTGACTTGTTGGAAAGGTGGCATCCTATGATGGTGCCACGTTGAAATTCACTGAGCTCTTCAGTACGGGCCATTCTACTGCAAAAATGTCCATGGCTCTGTGCTCGATTTTATACACTTGTCAGCAACGGGTGTGGCTGAAATAGCCGAATCCAGTATTTTGAAGGGGTGTCCACATACTTTTGTATATGTAGTGTATGTGTAGTTGAATTTATTCCACCACTGTGTGACAGTAGTCATTTTGTTGTCTCTGCCTTATTGTATATCAGGGTGGTGTATGAAGGAATGGGTTACAGAGCAAACAATGCAATTATAATCGTGTCGCCCAAAAAGTTATTTATTGTAGCTTTAAAGGCAAAAACGAAAGTTACGCGAACGTCAAACAACCCAAAGGTTGCAAGTTCGAATCACCTCTCGGACAACTTTAGCATTTTAGCTAATTAAC
>NC_059221.1:40506251-40511251 GCF_020615455.1 Coregonus clupeaformis
CTCTCTCTCTCTCTCTCTCTCTCTCTCTCTCTGGGGGGGTAGATCAGCTTAATATTGCAGATATATATATATACACATATAGTGGGGAGAACAAGTAGTTGATACACTGCCGATTTTGCAGGTTTTCCTACTTACAAAGCATGTAGAGGTCTGTAATTTTTTATCATAGGTACACTTCAACTGTGAGAGACAGCGTAGTGTGTTACTAATGGTTTTCTTTGAAACTGTGGTCCCAGCTCTCTTCAGGTCATTGACCAGGTCCTGCCTTGTAGTTTATTTTTATTTTTAATATTATTATTATTTTTATTTTTTTTGTCATTTAGCAGACGCTCTTATCCAGAGCGACTTACAGGAGCAATTAGGGTTAAGTGCCTTGCTCAAGGGCACATCGACAGATTTTTCACCTAGTCGTCTCGGGGATTAGAACCAGCGACCTTTCGGGTACTGACACAACGCTCTTAACCACTAAGCTACCTGCCGCCCTACAGTTCTGGGCTGATCCCTCACCTTCCTCATGATCATTGATGCCCCACGAGGTGAGATCTTGCATGGAGCCCCAGACCGAGGGTGATTGACCGTCATCTTGAACTTCTTCCATTTTCTAATAATTGCGCCAACAGTTGTTGCCTTCTCACCAAGCTGCTTGCCTATTGTCCTGTAGCCCATCCCAGCCTTGTGCAGGTCTACAATTGTATCCCTGATGTCCTTACACAGCTCTCTGGTCTTGGCCATTGTGGAGAGGTTGGAGTCTGTTTGATTGAGTGTGTGGACAGGTGTCTTTTATACAGTTAACGAGTTCAAACAGGTGCAGTTAATACAGGTAATGAGTGGAGAACAGGAGGGCTTCTTAAAGAAAAACAAAAACAGGTCTGTGAGAGCCGGAATTCTTACTGGTTGGTAGGTGATCAAATACTTATGTCATGCAATAAAATGCAAATTAATTACTTAAAAATCATACAATGTGATTTTCTGGATTTTTGTTTTAGATTCCATCTCACAGTCGAAATGTACCTATGATAAAAATTACAGACCTCTACATGCTTTGTAAGTAGGAAAACCTGCAAAATTGGCAGTGTATCAAATACTTGTTCTCCCCACTGTACATACATACATACATACATACATACATACATACACATATATACACACACAAAAATATATATATTCCCCTTTATTACTTTCCAACCCCGCCACCCTTTCCCCACTTGGAGTAAATAAGTGAACAACAACGCCTAGGCCTCTACTTCCAGCCCATACCCACTATCTTCATTTTATGGACACAGTCAATTTTACAATAATTACATTTTGTTTGTTCTTTCTCCTGAACTTCTTCTACTCTCAACCTCTCCGATCATTTTCATGATGTCCATCCGGTTTGCTTCTATATGCCATATCTTTCTAACTGTTCTCCTTCACAAAAGCTCCCAACCTACAACCCATACACTTATTATGGACACAGCGTGCCTACATTATTAGTTATCTTGTTATTGTTTGTTGTTAGTTGTTATTAGTCCCATCCTTCAATTCCATTCAACACCTCCCATCTATCTTTTAACACCATCCATTTAGGATTTCTATTTGCCATATATATTTCAACTGTACTGTGATGTCTTACAAAAGTTCTGAACCTTTCTATTCTCATTGTTTCTACAGATTGTGAATTGAAAATAAACATTTTTGCTAATAGTATTATTATGTTATTGATCGATTGACTATGACTTTTCAGATCACCCAGTAGTGCTATCTGCAGGGTTAGCTCCAGGTAAATATTGCAATCCTTTAGCCATTCCTGGACCTGTGTCCAAAAACAAGCTACAAATGGACAGTACCAAAACAAATGATCTAATGATTCTGTCTCTTTGCAGCAAAATCTGCAGAGCTGGGAAGATTGTATCCCCCATCTGAGGAATTGTTAGTCTCGTCGATTGCATGTAGAATGCATTTAACAAATCTCTATTGCCATAACGACGAGAGACAGTCACAAGGACATTACAACATTCAACCAAGTGAAGAATCACACTTCACCTTTATCCTTCATCATCCTACCCTCTGTTTCTCTTCTCTCCTTGGCTCTCTGTGCTGCTGGGAATGAACCATGACAGGCCTAGGCATCTTCCAGGATTGGGGAGTAACTGATTACATTACTGAACGCTGCTGGGGGGAGGACGGCTCATAGTAATGACTGGAATGGACCACATGGAATGGCATCCAAACATGTATTTGATGTATTTGATGCCATTCCACGCATTCCGCTCCAGCCATCACCAATTAAAGGTGCCACCAACCTCCTGTGGATTACATTTAGAAAGGAACCTACCCAACCCTCGCATTTTCTGCCACAGTTTACATTTGCGCGTATGCATGTGTCTATTCCCTTGTGTGTTTCTTCACAGTCCCCGTTGTTCCATAAGGTGTATTTTTACCTGTTTTTTAAAATCCGATTCTACTGCTTGCATCAGTTACCTGATGTGGAATAGAGTTCCATGTAGTCATGGCTCTATGTAGTACTGTGCGCCTCCCATAGTCTGTTCTGGACTTGGGGACTGTGAAGAGACCTCTTTTGGCATGTCTTGTGGGGTTTGCATGGGTGTCCGAGCTGTGTGCCAGTATCCCAAACAGACAGCTCGGTACATTCAGCTTGTCAACACCTCTTACAAAAACAAGCAGTGATGAAGTCCATCTCTCTTCCAGTCTAAGCCAGGAGAGACTGACATGCATGTCATTAATGTTAGCTCCCTGTGTACTTTTAAGGGCCAGCCGTGCTGCCATGTTCTGAGCCAACTGCAATTTACCCAAGTCCCTGCTACTGAACAGTAGTCTATGTGCGACAACACTAGGGCCTGTAGGACCTGCCTTGTTGATAGTGTTGTTAAGAAGACAGAGCAGCGCTTAATTATGGACATACTTCTCCCCATCTTAGCTACTGTTGTATCGATATGCTTTGACCATGACAGTTTACAATCCAGGGTTACTCCAAGCAGTTTAGTCACCTCAACTTGCTCAATTTCCACATTATTCATTACGAGATATAGTTGAGGTTTAGGGTTTAGTGAATGATATGACCCAAATACAATGCTTTAAGTTTTGGAAATATTTAGACTAACTTATTCCTTGCCACCCATTCCAAGTGTTGCAGTTATTTCAGTTGCTGTAGTAGCTGACGTGTATAGTGTTGAGTCATCCGCATACATAGACACACTGGCTTTACTCAAAGCCAGTGCCATGTCGTTAGTAAAGATGGAATAAAGTAAGGGGCCTAGACAGCTGCCCTGGGGAATTCCTGATTCTACCTGGATTAAGTTTGAGAGGCTTCCATTAAAGAACACCCTCTGTGTTCTGTTAGACATGTAACTCTTTATCCACATAATAGCAGGGGGTGTAAAGCCATAACACATATCTTTTTCCAGCAGCAGACTATGATCGATAATGTCAAAAGCCACACTGAAGTCTAATAAAACAGCCCCCAAAATATTTTTATCATCTATTTCTCTCAGCCAATCATCAGTTTATTGTGTAAGTGCTGTGCCTGTTGAATGTCCTTCTCTATAAGCATGCTGAAAGTTTGTTGTCAATTTGTTTACTGTAAAATAGCACTGTATCTGGTCAAACACAATTTTTTCCAATAGTTTACTAAGGGTTGGTAACAGGTTAATTGGTCGGCTATTTGAGCCAGTAAAGGGGGCTTTACTATTCTTAGGTAGCGGAATTACTTTTGCTTCCCTCTAAACCTTGGGGCACACACATTCTAGTAGGCTTAAATTGAAAATATGGCAAATAGGAGTGGCAATATCGTCCGCTATTATCCTCAGTAATTTTCCATCCAAGTTGTCAGACCCCGGTGGCTTGTCATTGTTAATAGACAACAATAATTGTTTTCACCTCTTCCACACTCACTTTACCGAAATCAAAATTACAATGCTTGTCTTTCATAATTTGGTCAAATATACTTGGATGTGTAGTGTCAGCAATTGTTGCTAATCTTGCCAATGAAAAACATATTAAAGTAGTTGGCAAAATCAGTTGGTTTTGTGATGAATGAGCCATCTGATTCAATGAATGATGGAGCTGAGTTTGCCTTTTTTCCCAAAATTAAACAGCTCCAAACAATGCAGGGAGGAGAGACGAAATGGAGAAGTCAACAGTGAGCCAACATAACCACAATACTGTGGCCTTATTGTGACAACGTCCTGCAGACAATGTCTCTCACTTGTTGCACAGCTGCTGAAAGCTGGATCAGAGACAGGGGGAAGGCATGTTGGCATCACTAACTCTGCAGGCATTTCTCTCATTGGAGTGAATGAGACCCTTACAAAACAATATTGCAGTTTTGAAAGTGCAGTAACTGTGTTATTTTTGATGCAGTATTTGCAGCAAACTGCAGTTATACTGCATTCTAACTACAGTTATACTACAGTGTACTGCAGTTATACTGCACTCTGACTGCAATCTTATTTCGTATGGGGAATGAGAGAGAGAGAGAGAGAGAGAGAGAGAGAGAGAGAGGGGGGAGAGAGAGAGAGAGCATGAGAAATAGAGGGAAAGAGAGAGCGTGGGGGTGAAGAGAGAGAAAGAGGGGTGAGAGGCAGACAGAGAGAGCGTGAGAGAAAGAGGGAAAGAGGGAAAGAGAGAGAAAGAGGGGTGAGAGGCGGAGAGAGAGAGAGAGAGAGAGAGAGAAAGAGAGAGCGAGAGAGATAGAGAGAGAGAGAGAAAAATCAAGGAATTGGCGAGGGCACTAGAACAGTCTGCAGCACCCGGCCTCATGTCTACTGTTTGCTGATGATCTGGTGCTTCTGTTCCCAGCCAAGGAGGGCCTACAGCAGCACCTAGATCTTCTGCAAAGATTATGTCAGACATGGGCCCTGACAGTATATCTCAGTAAGACAAAAATATTGGTGTTCCAAAAACGGTCCAGTTGCCAGGACCACAAATACAAATTCCATCTAGACACTGTTGCCCTAGAGCACACAAAAAACAATACATACCTCGGCCTAAACTTCAGC